>NW_027069686.1:710779-761104 GCF_002906115.3 Quercus suber | reverse complement strand
TTATCACCATCCACACACATTCACTAGAATTTTATTTTTCAATCCAAATGCAATGTTTAATAAATTGAATTGGGGTTTATCACATGCACACACATTAAATTCAACATGTAAATTGATTGACATATTGGATGATATGATATGATTGTTGGCCACCATAGTCTAGAAGACCGGTTTCACCGGGCAAGGTGGGTGCCTAACACCTTCCCACCTTGTAACATAGCCTCCGAACTTAGATCAAGGGTTAGTAGATCAAATGCTTATCCTTGTAATTTTCAATTTCTAGATTGTAACTAGGAAACAAAGCCATGTACTTTATCTTAGATTGTATCTAGGACCAAAGCCATGTAATTTCCTATGTTCAATGTAAATTCAATTTCAAATTAATAAAATGAGGAATTTTTTTTTTTTTAAATTATGGTTGTCTTATTTTTTCAATAATTAAATAAGTGGCGACTCCATTGTAAAACCCTTAATCTAAAGGGGAAAATATAACTAGTCGAACCTCTATTTTGAGAGGCAATAACACGACTCCACCCATTCATGTGGGTTTGGCCCAACGTTCATAAAAACGGGCCGGGGGTGCGGTCTCTCACACTTGTATAGACTTGTACCTATATCTCTTCCCACTTTTTTTTTTTTTGGCAAAAGAGCTCACCAAAGGTAAATCTCTAAATGAAAAGAGATATTGAGCTGCAAAAGCCTATCGCATATACTAGTATTTGATTAGGAAAAAAGGAAAGCGACTTTTTGTATTGAAATGTATGATGCTCAAAAAGCCAAATGCTAATTCTAAATGTTGATATATCAAAAAATATCAAGCACTGATTTCAAAAAGAGATGTATTATCCTAAATGGATCAGATATTATGATTTATTCAGAAGTCAAATGAAAACCTTATAAGTTTTGTAATTAGTTTGTGGGAGGTCATATATGTTCATTTCTATAATTGAGATAGACCACTTGACTTAGTATCAGCTGTGTATGATTTGATTGAATTGACCATTGAAGTTTCACTCTAGTCTAAGAACTATTTCACACTTGATACTCACCCATAACACACAAGACTTTGATTCAATGAATGCTTATCTCATTTGTGTGATTGTACATGTTCAAATGTGATGTGTATGCTCGAGTACTTGCCGATCAAACCCAAAAAGATTTTTGAGTGTTTTATTTATTTTTGAAAGTGATTTTATACTTTTTTATTTTTAGTTTTTGTTCAAAATTCATTTTTGTGTTTTTTCTTCAAAAACTGGTTTAGAGGGTGTTTCGCGAGAAGCTCACGACTTAGAGCTTCCGACGAAGCGAGCTTGAGGGAAATAAATTTTTTATCACTTTACACAGAAACTCTCGCGACTGTATCACGACTATATCGCGACCAACAGTTTCTCACGAAATGCTATTTGGCCAAAACTAGATTTTTCCAAAATCAGACAAAAGCTATCGTGATTGTATCGCTATTGTCTCGCGACTTAAAGCTTCTCGAAAAAGTTTTTGTGCATCAGTGGTCATTCTCACAACTGTCTCGCAACTTCTTCACTACTGCCTAACCTACGAAAAACACGTGTTTTCAGTTTTATGTAGCAGATGTGACTGTTTTTCAAACACTTAGATATTTCCCTCGCCCTGACCCTCTTCGAACCCTTCTCAACCCAAAATCAGTTTTCATCAAAACCCCATCATTTTCAAGTGAAAATCTCTGCAAAATCACTTCAATGTATGTTTTCCTTAACATTGCTTTCATTTTGTTTTAAATTTTGCAGATTTTAACTTAGGGTTTTGTAAATTGGGGATTTTTTGAAAAAAAGGTTGGGTTTCTTTATTTTGTGAATTTTTTTTTTAAAAAAAAACCTTTGATTGGGTTGTGTCCTATTTGGTGTTTCTGCATCTGTGTTGGCCCCTTGTGGTAGTTTTAACATGTATTGAGGCATATTTTCACTATGTTCATGCATTTTACATCATTGTTGTACACTATTGCATGTTAGATGTTTGATAGAATGTCCTAGTGACATTCTTGTGCTAAATTGGATTCAAGTGAATTCCAATCTTTGGGTTTACACTTGTTTGACCTTGTTTAACTTGTTTGGTTCATTGTTTATGTGTTTCACACACTTTGCCCATGTTGCACACATTAGGCACACACTTAGGCACCCTCTAAGCACACCCCATGCATCTCATGCTGCATTCTTATGCATCAGCACATGCACACACATGCACCAGCACATGCACAACATATGCCCACACTGTTACACTCACTTCATTCATGCATTGTGTCTATGTTCACTTGTTTTATCTGTTTAGCATGTTATTTTGAGTTTATGTGCTTTGTTTTGAGTTATTTATACTCTGTTTTAGGTTATTTTACCTTTTCTTTGAACTAACTTGAATCTAATCAAGTTCTATGTTTTGTTTTGTGTTCTTGTACATGTTTCTGGTTTGCTCTGTGTAATTGTGCAGATGTCTTCTACCAAACATGCAGCCACCAAGAAATCATCTTCCAAATGTGCATGCACTGATTCTGATAATTTCAAGTTTGCTGAAGCTGATATGAAGTATAATGATTGCTATAAGGACAAGACGATCATCATGGAAAGGGTCGTGCAACTGGAATCACTTGAGGGCACCTTCATACATGAGGTGTTCAAAGACAGAACTTGGACCAAATTGTTGAACCCGGTTGGGGTTATTTATTCATAGATAATCAAGGAGTTTTTCTCCAATGCTACTATCAATGGAGACCGGATCGAGTGCTGGGTAAGGCACAAAGAATTTGTGATTACAAGGGAGATCATCCAAGACTTCTTGGAGGTTCATCCTCTCTCTCAACCACTCTAAGTACAATATGAAGATAGATTGGGTTCCACTGAGGAGATGATAACGATGCTTGGCGGTACACCGAAGAAGACATCTATGAATACAATTCAATTTTCACCGGAGATGAGGACATTAGCATATGTGATAATCCACAACTCGTATTCGGTCACCAACCTCACTACACTGTTAGCTCTAAGGACAAGATTTCTGTATGATCTCTTTACCCACAAAGAGATAGATATTTGTGGACATATCATCCATGTGTTGAAAAGGAGCATTGAGAAGCGGAATTCAAGGATTGTAATACCTTTTCCCTCACTGATTATGGGATTAATTGCTAAGGCAAGACTGAAACTTTCGAGTGGTCTTACTGTGATTTAGAGGGACTATTCCATTGGTGCACACACAGTCAATAGGAGCACAGCTTACATCAAGGGCTC
Organism: Quercus suber; assembly: GCF_002906115.3. Taxonomy (NCBI): domain Eukaryota; kingdom Viridiplantae; phylum Streptophyta; class Magnoliopsida; order Fagales; family Fagaceae; genus Quercus; species Quercus suber. Next base: position 757,850 of record NW_027069686.1, on the reverse strand, counting down.
CAAAACAGAAGTGTATACGATACCACAGAATTGTGTTGAAGATGACGGTGGAGATATAGAGGAAGAGATTGATAGATTTACTTCTGCTCCAGAGACTTCAGCACAACCATCCTTTTTTGCACTAGCACGAGGTTTAGACAGGTTGGATCGCCTACTAGATAAAATGGACAAGATGTCTTCTGTACTTGACTCCTATGTGCAACACACTACGACACAGTTTGCATACCTCCAGGGATAAATCACTGCATTGTCTTCACAGATATATGACTTATCCATGGCGCGAGGATCGGATTCAGAGTCTGATCAGTTCTAGCCTCTTTGGCCATTCTAGTCAAAAATGGGGAGAAAATTTTGAGGGGGAGATTGCATATTTTGAGGGGGAGCAGAGCATAGACATAGCCTAGGCATAGGATCTTTGGTTTAAACTGTTTTTAGTCTTTATAACTACTGTTTTATGTTTACTGTTTTTATTGTTACTGCTTTTGTTTAAAGCTTTGATACTCTGTTTTTAATTTCAGTTTATTTTCAGTATTTGTGATTTCTCTATGCTGTGTAGCATATATATATATATATATATATTTTTTTTTTTTTGTACTTTTAAGATATTGCTAATATGTCTTAAGTACCTCACTCTTGTACCCTAGTAGGATCTTGTATCCTAGATGCAAATACTTCGTGTATTTTGCATTGGTTGAGTGTTGGACATGCAATTGATCCTTGGGATTGTTCTTAATTGCATTGCATGTCCGGATGAGCATTTACTTGCTAAATGTTCATTGTAGTCATTCTTTAATGACTATTTTTGTTTGATCAAGATATGCATACATGTTTTACTGTGTTTACAAATTTGATCGCACTTTACTTGCTCATGTATGTACCTTGTGTTTAACTTGTCATAAGCTTAATGAAAGTTTTGTTTGTGTGCAAGTGTTTCAGGTTACAGGTATTTACATGCAAGTGTGTCACAACTTCTAGATTAGGCGTGAGTAAGTTTTAACATTGTTCACAAACTTACGTTTAAATCTAGAGTTTATTTTAGGGGTTTTGTCATGGAATAGCCAAAGGGGGAGATTGTAAAGTTGTTATTTATAACTATGTGTTTTGTTGGCTTATATTTAGTGCCAAATTCGATTGTAATATTATTCAATCTTTTGTACCATGTGTTTATTGTGGGATTTCATTATAAGAGTTGCGTGATAGAGAGAGTAGTGTAAAGACTCAAACAATTGAAGATTAAAGAATTTTCGCAGGTAGCTCGCGACTTAGCATCCGACGAAGTAACTCATGTGCCTTGCACATGTTGGAATGTAAAGAGTCAGGCCAGATAGAGACAGCTGTGTCTCGCGAGTATCTCATGGGTAAGGCCTTTTCGCAAGACACCCGCGAGACATTCTGTTTTGCTAATCTGTTCAGTCTGATACACACTTTCTGTGCTTACACTATTTATACCTACATTACCCACAAATGTTGAGGAGTGCTTCTGAGAGAAAACCCTAGCCAAACACATTGAGAGCTAGAGATTGTTATACCCACAATCCTCTACACATTTGTTTTGGGAATTTCCTCAACTCCTACCTTTTTATTTCCATACTTTTGAGAGGTTGATAGCCCAAACACTTACCATATCATTTCAGAGTGTCAAGTGAAGTTTTGGTGCTGATAGGAAGCATTGGAAGAAACCAAGGATGGCAGATGAAACATGGAGCTTGTTGCGAGATTCGAAGAACTAGACAAGACACGGTTTCGAGAAGCCTTGTTGGAGTAGGAGCTTGAAAGACTTAGGTACATCGGGTAGATTAGGCTTAAAGGGTCTCTTGCTAACCTATATATCCCAATTGATTATCTAGTGGATTGATTTCCGCTTGTAGGGTGGTGGAGAGGTTTTTCACCGAGTTTTTTGGTTTCCTCTTTGATAACACATCGGCATGTTATCTTGTGTTTACATCTTTCTTTCCTGCTCTTTTACATTCCATTTTACTGCTGTGTTCCTTAGATTATGGATTAGAGTAGCCTGTTTGTTTGTCCGCTCGCATTTACACTATTTCGCACTTAGTATTAAGTTAGTGTAAAATCAATCGAGCCGTAACTTTTAATTGGGGGTCTAAACAGCTTTTGTGTTTTCAACACATTTTCGAGCTTTCAGATTATATAGCATTCTTGGCAATTTACTATATCCTTGCTTGTCTTGGTGAGACTGTAGCCTTAGGAAAGTGGATTTGAAGTTGATAATAGTTGAGAAACCATGTGCATAGTTGGTCTACATTCTGAATTAGCATGCAAGCATTCAATTGCCAGCTTTGTGACCATCAGTTGACTCTTAACCTGAACTATGGGAGGTGGAAGGCATATGTCTAACAAATATTTCAACAATAAATTCTCCCCCACAATTGAAGCGGATAGATTTGGGATCATTTCACCTGGATGTCTTCCTTTGATCTCTTCAATAGCCAGAACTCCAAAGCTATAGATATCGCATTTCTCAATTACCTTCATTTATATAAGCAAGCTTTGCAAACAAACAGAATATCATGCCAATATGTTCATATGCTCTATGTTCAACATTAGTTAAAAAATGGAGTACATTACCTAGTGCAACATATCCATATGTGCCAACAAATGAAGTCCAATTGGACTTCAAAATCAAAATTTCTTGACTACCACTATGTTTCTTGATATTAGACTTTCTTTATAAATGGTTCCATGCCCTCCCTTCCCAATGCAAAACATAGAATCAAAACCCTTGGCTATTTCAAGGATTTCCTTGTACATTGCTCTTCCATCAAAAGTTGATATCGACAAGACCTTTTAATTGTGCATGTTATTTGTTAAGTTTGCATGTTGACTGTTCCTCTTTCTATGTAAAAAGAAGAAGAATATTCCAATGAATGCCAATACAAGTAGAAGTGTTCCTAAAAGAGGGAAAATGATTAACAAAATGACTTTATGTCCCTCTTTCAGAATATGTTTTTCTTCCACACAAGTTTGCAATCCTTTATTTCCTTCTTAGGCTTCTATTGTAGTATCTTGAAATGATTTGCTATTGAGAAGAGGACCTTTCAATTCATTGTAGGATATGTTCTTGTTGGGGAGATAAACACCTTGGGCAGACTTCTTGAATAGTTAATATAATATGAGCTCAACTGTGGACATCACTTAACCCAAAAAGCCTAATCCTTATATGTATGAGCTCAACTATGTTATATTAACTACTTATTATTCTCATCATTATTCAATGTGAATCTCCACTCATATGTGTACATCCAATATGATATACAACAAGCCGTGCATTTCTTCAAAATCAGTGGGAATTAAACCATAGAGATATTTTGGGAGAAGTTCAGTAGCTCCAAGCTTTGTAAATTTCCAATTTGCAAAGATATCTCTCCCTTAAGAGTTCTAGCTTAAATCTAGTTGGGACAAGTGTGCTAAATTACACAAATCAACTAGAATGCCTTGGCTAAACTTGTTGTTGCTCATATTCAAGTAGTTTAGCTTCAAAAGGTTCCCTATATATCTGGGGATTAAGTTACTGATTGTTGGCAAATAGATCTAGATACTCAAATTTTGTTAATGATCTGAGCACTAGAGATATATCCCATGAAAATGGATTTCCATTCAACATCAACTTCAACAAATTAGTCAACTTTCCAAATTACTTTGGAAGCTTCCCAACTAATCGATTATAAGAAAGATCAAGTAATTGGAGTTGAGTTGAATCTCCCATTTCAAGTAGTATGCTACTAGTAATATTGTTCCCAACAATCTGTAAGGTGGTTAGTTGTGGGCATCGACTCCAATTGTGTGAGATTTCACCATAAAATCTATTGTAACTTAGGTCCATGTATCACAAGTTTCTATAGACACTGAAATCTTCAGATACATTTCCAAAGAGTTGGTTTCTTTCAAGGCGAACTCTAAATAAGCTTGTACAATTTCTCAAGGTTTTGGGTATTGGACCTATAAGTTAGCTGTTGAAGGTAGTGATGTTTTAAAGGTTTGTATATAGTTGTAGCACTACTAACTGAGAAGTCTATGTTAATTGGCTTTATTCAGTGACAAATTTCTATGTATTTATTTTTAGTTTTAATGTATCTTTCTAGGAATTAATTATATTTGGGGTAGAAGTAATTGAGACTCATCTGCTGTTTGGAATGTTGCATCCGGAGTCATCTCGCGACCTCAGGCAACCTTCTTTGCCCGCGAGTGACATGTGGCAGAATTTCAAGCTTAGAGTGATGACTAAGCAAGTTATGATCATCTCGCAAACAGCCAAGCTGCGTCAAGCTCGCGAGTTGCCAGCGGTCATTGTACTCTGCTTTTTGTACATTTCTGGCCACTGTGATTTTGCTAGCACATACCCTCACAAACTTCTATGAGTGGCTAGGATTTTCAGATAAGGGTCTTAACAAACCCTAGAACATAAGTTCAATATCCAAGATGTCAACCCTTGTAAGAAAAGAGAGATCTTTTAGTTTTGAGCAAAAATAACTCTATCATCTTTTTTCTATCTCTTTTAGTAATTGATTAAGATTTTGTATTCCTTCATCTCATCCACACATAGACCCTGTGAGTTGAGTGAAGGTTCTTAGAAACTTGAGAAGTCACTTTCAAAATCCAATTCATATTGGTGGTCATTCCATTGATGCTTCAATCGAGGTTCTTTGGTAAGGTAGAAAGAGAAAGGACTCGATGAAGTTAGTTGCTAACTAGAGCTTGGGTGGTTGGCAGGGAGGTTTTCCGCTTGGGGTTTTGGGTTTTCCTCTTCCTAAACACTTTTTGGTGTTTAGTTGTCGCTTGTTTGCTATTTACCCTCTTTCCATATTGCTCTATATGACATGCTTTGTGTAGCTTAGTTCTTGGTGTATGGAAATTAGTTATTCAATTATACTTGGACTAATTCATTAGTTTAGCTTAAAAGTGATCTAGCCGTAATTAGCATGGTTTAGGGTTCTAAATATTTTGCTAGGTTTGCTTCAAAATCTTTCACTAACTTCATCAAATTTCCTATCTCTTGAGGGTTGGACCAGAAAGTTGGTTTTTGTGGAGGAATAAAACTTCTTTGTCCCTCAAATTGCCCAAGGATATTGGCATATTACCATTTAACTAATTGTTGTCTAGTTGAAGACTTATCATGGATTTCAATCTCCTAATGATATGAAAATTGAGCCAGAGAGGTTATTACATTGAAAGCTTAAAGAGAAAAAGAGACTCCAGATTCCCTATTTCTGGGGGGATGGAGCTAGAGAGCTGATTTTCATACATATGCAACCATGTAAGCTGTTCTAAGCTTCTAATACTAGAAGGAATGAGACATATTAGGCTATTGTTGTTCATGTCAAGTTCAACTAAATTGGAGAGGTTTCCTATTTCCCTAGGAGCAAAACCATATATTTGATTATCATATGAGTACAAATAAACTAAGTTACTTAGATTACCTAAAGAAGAAGGAATGAAGCATGAAAGGAAATTATCATTGAAAAACAAGTAGACCAGGTTGCTCAAATTGCCTAAAGATGCAGGAATGCAGCCATGAAGATGGCTGGCATACAAAGAAAGGGCATTGAGAGACTTTAAATGATCTATTTCTGGAGTAATTGAGCCGTTTAACTGATTTTCAGCAAAATCTAACACCTCAAGATTGGTCAGTAGTCCAATCTATGGTGGGATTTCCCCCGGATAACTTATTAGATGACAGATCAAGGTGTGTGAGTTTGGACTGTTTATTTCAATAGGGATTGTACCAAAGAGTTCATTCATGATGAGATCTAAGAATTGCAAGGTTGGGAAGAGATGAGAATGAAAATCCATGAACCGTACCTTCCAAGCCTGAGTTAGTCATGTTTAAACCAATAACACTTCCTGCTTGGTTGCAAGAAATGCCTAGCCAACTGCATGGGATTGAGCTCGTATTTTGATTGTTTGAAGAATTGGTTGCATAATTACGGAGATTCCATGAAGGCAGGGGTGGCTGGGTTTCATTTCGAAGACTGGCTTTCCAATTGAGTAGAGCATCTGCCTCTTCATTCACCTAAAGAGAAGCAACATTGAATGAGGAATATAACATGGCCAACGTTACTAGAGAAAAGAAGGAACGCACTTTTTTCAAGCTAGTGAATGCCATGGGGCTTTGTTTTACAAGTTGCAATTGCAAACTAGTTTAGAATTCTTTCTTTTTTATTTTTGGAGAAGAATTCTATTTAAAATGTCTAAGCCTCCCTACACTATTTATAAGTTTAAGATTTGGTTGTGTATCGTGCAATCAGTTCTCATGATGAATCAAGAAAGAAAAAATGGATTTGATACAATGGGATCATCGAATTTACAGTTCTTCTAATCTGATCTTGTATACCATGATACAAGTGTTCCGTTAGATTCTTTTTTATCTTATTTGATCTTGTATTTTTATATTTTTTTGTGTTTTTAGAGGAGAGAAACATAAAAGTGGAAACAATTACATATTTAATTTTGGGGTAAATTACAAAGTTGGTCCTTATCCTTTACATCATATTTCAATTTGGTCCTTAATTTTTTAATTTGGTCAATTTAGTTCCTAACCTTTTCAGTGTCGTGTTAATTTAGTCATTGCCGTTATCTTTTAGATAGAAAAAACTGATGTGTCAAACGGAACAATAAAATATTATTTTTCATGCCACATTAGTTGCCAACTATACTGCCACATCAGATTAAAAAACAACCACATCAACAGCCATGTGTCCTTATTTATTTATTTAAAAACAAAACCAAAATACTGGCTTTTCTCCCCCAAATCTAAAACCTTTCCCCCCCAATCTCTTTGGCCGATGCACCTTCGTCCTCTCCTAACCGTTGGCTTCCTCTGCTCCCTATTCTTAATAAAATAATGTCCTATTCTTAATAATAAAACCATAGTGAGAGCACTAACGGTAATGAAGCAAAAAAAAAAAAAAAAAAAAAAAAAAACAAAACAAAACAAAAATAGAATATGGATCTACGTCATATGAAGGTTCTAACCCAAATCTGCAATGGAAATAAAAAGATACAAACTGATACAAACTTTTTCTTAAAAAAAGAAAAAAAGAAAAGAAAAGAAAAGATCCAATCTTTAGTTGGTATTGAGAGAGAATAGTCTGCCAGCACACCCATTGTGTGATTTTCTGGCTGGTTTTTCCTCTTCAACTGTAGCTCTAAACAGTTACCCTAATTGTAATTTGTAAAAATTTGTCATATCCACCTCCAAAAACTTTATCACAAACACATGCAGCAACTACTTGATTGTCTAAGCCTACTGTCTAGATTCATGGAGCAGGACCCCAATCTTCGTCAAACAAGCAAGGCTGTTACAACTTACAACCATTAATATTCATGGCGCAAGATTCCCAAGTGATACCAATTAGACAGATGCTATTATTCAAACCTCTGATTTCTTTTTATTTATATAAATTAAGGATGCGTGGCTATTGATCAGGCAACTCAATTGGAAAAAATAATAATATTTTAATATCACCGTTAGTGACGTCAGTATTTTTCATCCATTATCTAACAACAGGGACTATTTTGACACAATAGCAAAAACTTAGAGACTAAACTGGCACATTTGAAACATTAGGGACCAAATTTTTTTTTTTTTTTTTTTGTGTTTTTGGAGGATAGAGACCTAATAGTGTAATAAAATTACCTATTTAATTTTGTTTTTAACAGAGGTGGGTTACGAAAATCTAACTGAGTTAATCTCAGGTGGATAAAGTATCAAATTTCAAATTACAGGTATGCAACTTAAATTTTGGTCAAAGTACAGGTGGGTAAGTTGTAATTTGCCCTTAATAAAATAAAGGAAAATGTTTGGCTCCAACTACCAACAAGAAGATGACATGTGTGTTGGTATGTGCATAACAGCATAAGAATAAATGTTATCTTTCTATTTGTGGTTGGGGCAAACTTTTATCCTAAAATAAATACTTTATTGTAGCAATCTTGACTAAACTAATTTCTAAAGAGGCTAAGTATGAGGAGGTTAAAGAAAGTATGATATTTTTCACAATTTATTGCAGAGATTTTTTTTTTTTTTTTTTTTGAGATGTTATTGTAGAGATTAGGTAGATCTTTTCTGATTGAAAAATAATCCACTTTTGAGTTTTGACCCCAATTACGGCTAATTACCAATTTTAAACAATTTCCACAGTTAAGTCCGGTTAATTGATTAGCCAATAGATTAATTGCATGGATATGCACCACAAAATAGCAAATCCAACAAACTCACACACCCAATTGTGTATGTTGAGGTTCGTTTCAATTTCGGTCTAATTCGACACTATAAAGTTCTTTATCCACTGTACATTTGTTAGAAATCTAGCTAAACCAGCAACTAAACCAGTGGATTTAAAGAAGATATGCAGAAGATGACTTGTGCGACGTGTAGCTTAGGCTCATTGATGTTTTCTACTTCAATTCGTATAAGTGTAATATTTTATACATGTGCAGATCACGTGATTCTTTAAGTCCTTGATACACATTAGCGAAAAAACAAAACACACAAAAATAGTCCTACTGTCAGTCTCTAATTGGAAGTTAGTGGTTTATTATTTCCGTTAATACTGTATTTAACGGTAAGGAAGGTTGTTAGATTCGTTTTTCTGTCTTTGCTTAGTCTCTTTTGCTCTGTTTCAAGTGTATATAGAGCACCTTGATGTATTTTATTCCGGCTAATCAATAAAATTACTCAGCAAGTTTCTTGCACAATAGCTCTTTTAACTACAATTTTTGGTCTTCTCTAATGACAATGACATCTTGCAGACAAGAATTGTTACTTCAGTTATTGACAATTGGCTTGCAAACAAAGCGCAAACTATAACTAAAATTTTTCCATCTACCCTTTTATATGCCTCAGTTGGAATATAAATGACTAAAACAAAAAGATCACTATTAATCTCTTTTTTACTACATTTGAATTATTTATGCATATACCAAAATAGCCAATCAAAAATGTACAATCACAATGCCCTTAAATCTGTGTTTCCAGCAGCACATTATTAATACTTGTACGTAATTAAAGATCTGGTCAGCAGCATAAATTTGACAAAATATAGTGTCCCATAAAATTCATATTCTTTCATGTTCTTTCTTGTCCTAGTCAGAGTCAGACTGTGGATGGCTCTAAGAAAGTGCACTTCAGCTTGATAACACCCGAGAGACCATGTGCATAGTTGGTCTAGATTCTGGATTCGCTCGCAAGCATTCAATTGCCAGCTTTATGATAAGTATCAGTTGATTCTCAGCCTGCAGCATGGGAGGTGGAATGCGTAGGTCAAACAAATCTTTCAACAAAATATTCTCCTCCATGGATGAAGCTGATAGAATGGAGGTGATTTCACCAGGATGCCTTCCTTTGATCACTTCAATAGCCAAAACTCCAAAGCTAAACACATCGCATTTCTCAGTTATCTTCATGGTATAAGCAAGCTCTACAAAAAAAGCAGAATATTATGCCAATGTATTGATATAATCTATGTTCTATAATGATTGAAGAAATAAGTATATTACCTGGTGCAACATATCCATATGTGCCGGCAAATGAAGTCCAATTGGATGAGTCTCGATTAAGAAGCTTAGCTGTGCCAAAGTCTGAAACATGAGCCTCGTAATCTGAATCCAGCAAAACATTTTTGCTTGATATGTCCCTGTGAACAATTGGTGGTGAGCAATCATGGTGCATGTAAGATAGAGCATGAGCCAAACCTTTGATGATATTCATCCTCTTATTCCAGTCCAACTCCTTTGCTCCTCCATCGCTGCTCAAAATTGTGGCCAAGCTACCCCTTTCAAAGTACTCATAAATCAAAATTGAGTGTTGTGATTGTGAACAAAAGCCATGCAATTTTAGGATGTTTCGGTGGTGTATTTCTGTTAATGCCCTTATCTCATTGAAGAACTCTTTTTGTTGTACAATCTCACCATCACACAAGGATTGGAGTTTCTTTACTGCCACTGTGTTTCCTGATGTTAGAGTTGCTTTATACACGGTTCCATGTTTTCCCTTCCCAGTACAAAACATATCATCAAAACCCTGTGTTGCTTCAATGATTTCCTTGTACATTGCTTTTCCATCAAAAGTTGATATCGAAAACACTTTTTCATTGTGTGTGTTAGTCGTTTGATCTATATGAGGGTCCTTCCTATTTCTTTGCAAAATAAGGAAAACTCCAAGAAACATCAATGCAAGTGACAGTGTTCCAAAAAGAGGGAAAATGATTAACAAAAAGATTTTGGATCCTGTCTTTGAAACTGGTCTTCCTACCACACAGGGTTGCAATCCTGTAACATTTCCACACAACCTTTTATTTCCTCGTAGTGCTTCTATGCAAGCATCTTGAAATGCCTTGGTATTGGGAAGAGGGCCCTCCAACTCATTATAGGATATGTCCACATATGAAAAACCATGCATCTCTTCGAAAGCAATTGGAATAAAACCAGAGAGGTTATTGTGGGAGAAATTCAACATCTCCAAGCTTTGAAGCTTGCCAATTTGTGAAGGTATCTTTCCTTCGAGTGAGTTATGACTCAAATCTAGCTGGGACAAATGAGCTAAATTACAAATTTCAACTGGAATATCATGGCAAAACTTGTTGTTGCTCATATTCAAATAGTTTAGTTTCAAAAAGTTCCCAACAATTCTAGGGATCGAGTTGTCAAATCTATTACTGGATAGATCCAGATACTCAAGATTTGTCAATGATCCAAGCTCTGGAGATATATCACCAGAAAGTTGGTTTCCATTCAACTTCAATGTCACCAAAGAAGTCAACTTCCCAAAGTCCTTTGGTAGTTTCCCAACCAACCGATTATAAGAAAGATCAAGTACATGGAGTTGAGTGAAGTTTCCAATTTCAGGTGGTATGCCACCGCCAATACCATTCCCAGCAATCCGCAGGGTGCCTAGCTGCGGGCACCTACTCCAACTGTGAGAGATTTCACCATAAAATCTATTGTAACTTAGATCCATGTATTGCAGGTTTCTATAAATACCAAAATCTTCAGATAAATTCCCAAAGAGTTGGTTTTGTTCAAGGCGGACTCTAATTAAACTCATGCAAGTCTTCAAGGTTTTTGGTATTGGACCTATGAGATGGTTGTCATATGCAGAAAAGTTTTGGAGAGATCCACTTTGGCATAAGTTTTGAGGCAAAAAACCAGTAAAGTGGTTTGTATTCAACTGCAGCGTAGTCAACTTTGTGAGATTTCCTATCTCTTGAGGAATAGGACCAGAAAATTGGTTTTCACGAAGATATAGAAATTCTAAGGAACTTAAATTACCCAAGGAAATTGGAACAATGCCACTTATTTGATTGTTGCTGAGATCAAGAGTAGTTATGGACTTTAAGTTTCCTAATTCTTTAGGAACGACGCCAGAAAGTTGATTGTTGTTCAATTGTAAGACAGTTAGGAAGCTGAGAACTCCTAAAGACATGGGAATTGAGCCTGAAAAATTATTTTTCTGAAGGCCTAAAAGTTGGAGATACTTCAAATTTCCAATTTCTGGGGGGATGGAGCCGTTGAGGTGATTTTTAAACACTTGCAACAATGTTAGCATTTCAAGGTTTCCAATACTATAAGGAATGGGACCTGTTAAATTATTGTTACTTATATCAAGTTCAAGTAAATTGCTAAGGTTTCCAATTTCTGGTGGAATGGAGGCAGAGAGTAGATTATTATAAAGGGTCAAATAAGCCAAGTTGCTTAAATCACCCAAAGATGCTGGAATGGTGTACGGTTTTAGACCCTTTAGAACAACCAGATTGGTTAGCCTAGATTAATTAGCCAAGTTGTTACTTAGTCAAATTATGCAATTCTAGGTTAAAGCAATCAAATAATCATATCAAAATAATAAAGCAGCGGAATAATAAAAGACACAATGATATGATCACCCAGGAAACCACACGGTAAAAACCTGGGGAGGATTTGACCTAGCTATCCTCAAGGTAAACCTGAATCCACTATGCGAAAGAATCGAAGTTCATATAGAAGGACTACAAGCTCCCTACTTGACTTCCTAATGCTACCCACCAGTAGAACTTACTGACACGATCACGTGCAAGCTCCGAATCCACGGACTCCTTCTTTCTTGGACTCTTCAATCAAGTACAAGCACTCCCGCTTGTTTATCTTTAAGCTTCAATGGTAGCAACCAAGTTGATCATCAAGATGTTGATACTATCTCTAGCTTGAAAACCCTAAGTTTTGTGTAAAGGAAAGCTCCTCTAGATCTCACAAGAGATTTACACAAAACAGCAATGTATGAGCAACAATTCAACTGGAGTCACTCTAAAAACGTGGCTAGGGTTTTACCTTATATACCTAGGGTAAAAACATAAAACCCTAAACGTTTAATGAGTTAGGGCTGAGTTGGAAATTCTGCAGAAAACGCAATTTGGTCGATTTTCAATCGATCGAATCTATTCTTCGATTGATCGAGTCAAACCGAAATGCCCCAATGCATCTGCAGTCTCTCGATTCCAACTTTACAATAATTAAACAACTTTGAGCACACTATAACAAGACTAAAAATATTGTTTTGATCATGGTTTGCCAATATTACACATTAGAGTTCTAAACACATAAATTCCTAAACCTTTAGAACCTAACAAACTCCCCCTTTGGCAATCCGTGACAAAACCCTAATTAAAAGCTCAAAGTTTTACAAGTAAAAAGCCCTTTACAAAGAAATGCTCATAAACTTCAAATTCAACCCTAACTACTATCCATTTGTTGCAAATGTAGACAGCAGCTTAGTTGAATCAACCTGTATATTCCTGAAATACTCAACAAACGCATAAACGCATGTGTGACAGAAAAGAGTAAAACAACAGGTATAACATTCTTGTAAGATTCACACAACACAAAATAAAGACATATATGAATGAACAACTCATAAATATAAATCAATAAGCAGTGAATCACAAAGCAACAAGAATCAATGAAAAACAACATGTATATCAATCAAAGTTACTCCCCCTAACATGAATATCCCCAAAAAAATGATATACATAGTGAAGCACCTAAATACAATCTAAAAACTCCACAAGCTCCTCTCAAAAAGTAACAAAAAAAAATCTCCCCCTAACAAAAAAACTCCACTCCCCCTTTTTGTGACGGAATGCCAAAGGGCAATCATAGGTCGCCATCAAAAGGAGGTGGTGATGGTGAATGAAGTCGCGCTAAGTTGGCTCGAAGAGCACGAATCTCATCTAGTAAGTCCACCAAAATTTGACCATAAGCCCCCTGAACGGTCACGACAGTCTCCAGAGTATGACGAACATCAAAGTCGGTCGAAGGAGGTGGAGGAACATCAGCAGCAGCAGCATCATCACCAACTGGATCAGGAACATCCTTACCAGCAAGACCTGTAGAAGAAGAAGGAGGAGGTGCGCTACTAGACGGCTCAGACCTAGGGTGTTTAGAACCAGCTCAAAGATGAGCGGCCCTCTGTCTAAGAAAAGACGCACCTATGGGAGCTATCACATGAACGGGCTCAGAGGAAGGGAAGTCACTAAGGTCAAGATAGAGCAAAATCCTATGAATAAAAATAGGATGTACAAGGGCATGAGAAGTAGATGAACTCCTATAAATATCGTTCAAAGAACGAAGAAAGAGATGGAGAAAACTAATAGGAGCATCAGTAACCAGAGCGTACAAAAATACACACCTCTCAAGAGGAATGGTGTGAACATGAGAAATAGGCCAGATGGAATGACACGTTAACCTAAAGAACAGATAGTGCAACCTGGAGAGCTCAGCAGAAGTGATCCTAGGATCAGAACCCCACTGGACAGAAGTCCCAGTGATGTAAGACAAAACGTCGCTCAGCTCGGGAGACTCGTCATATGGATAGATAGGATTCCTAACCAACGGTACCCCTAGAGCATCAGCCACTACCTGAGGAGTAATGGTGTACTCTATGCCTCATATCCAACTCTTTACTAAAGTGTTGGAATCATAGATGCGGATAGAGATGTTTGAAAAGAACTCTCTAATCAAGGCAGAATGTGGAGGAGGATCAGAAATGTCCAACAAGGGTAACCAGCCCCGACGCTCAAAGTTTGCCCTAATGGCAGGATCAAGTTCATCTAACAGAACAGAACGCTCAGCCCAAATCTTTCTCTTAAGGTTAAGTTTCTCAAAAAGCTCTTGGTTTTTCTCACTCGGAAACCTCTTATGGTCAAAGGAAGGAGGGGATGGAGAAGAAGAGGGAATAGTCCTATGGGCTCTAGTCTTCCTAGGCATGATGCTAAGGAAAGGACAAAGACACAAAGAAAAAACCAAAAGAACACAAGAAAACAAAACCAAGGACAGACTGCAAGTTAGCACAAAAAAAAACAATAGAATGAAAATGTATATGATGCATGAACAGATACAATGCCATGATGCATGTACTAATGCAGTAAGCAATTAAGTTCAATTAAGATTAAATTGAAAAAATTGGCTTGAGCAGGGAATTTCTAATCAAAAACCCCAAAAATTAAAAACCACTTGTTGAAATTTTTAAACAAATTGATGAATTGAGCATTACAAAACTCAGCACATAGATTATAATGCTTAATTTCATTAATACAACAAGCCAATTTCATCAAATTCTACCCAATTTAACAAAAGCCCCAAATCGGATCAAGAATAAACCCTAGAATTTTTCAAATTTTCAACAAACTCAAAATTGATCAAATTAATAGGTAAGAATCATGTTTATGATGTGTCCCCACAAAAACCCAATGATCAATTGCACAAAATAGAGCTTGAATCAATCAGAAAATCCCAATATGCAAAGTCCGAAAATCTCCCTTAAATGCATGGATTTATGCATGAAAACATGAAAATAAAATCAAAAGGAAGGGCAAAAGAGTCTTACCGGCTCGAGGAAAGAGAAACTTTGCAAAAACTTCGGAAAGTCAGATCTGATCTTTTTAAAAAGCTTCTCCACGATTTTCGATCGATCGAAAATTACATTCGATCGATCGAATGAACCAGTCATTTTGAAACAAACTAGAGCACTTTTTCGATTGATCGAAAAACAGATTGGATCGATCGAGATGGGCAGAGGCTCACTAAATTTTGAGAAAAAATCCAGTTTTGAGAAACACAAACCTAATTTTGAAAAACAACTCCTCAAAGCATTAAACAATGAAAGCAAAATGCATGAGTATGAGATGGAATGCTTTTTCCAAAACCCAAATTTTGTCAAAAACAAGTTTCAATCATTCTCCTATTGAATTTTCTCAAGCAACACAAATGTTGTACACAAATCTCAAGATATTTTCAAACTTGGTTGGTCAGACCAAAAACACACACACTAGCATGTACAGTGTTTAACAAGGAGTAACTTGTGTAGTGTGTGATACTAGCAAAAAGTTGAGATACATGTGAGGTGATATGTGAATAGCAATCAAACACAAAGTCTACACAATTCATCACATAGAATTTAAAAGAGACTATCACCTAAAGAGTTACATCCTATAACTCCCACATCTCCTAGAACAAAAGCTTGCAATCATGTAAGTTTCTTGCATTTTTGCCTCTTATTTGTATGAAATGGCATTCAGCCTAATAGTACACACCAGTTTGAATTAAGTGAATTGGCATCAAGCCTAATAGTGCACACTAGTTTGAATTAAGTGAATTGGCATCAAGCCTAATAGTACACACCAGTTTTAATTTAATTTAAGGCTACACCTTATGTTCTTTTTGTGCATGTGCTATATTTTCTCGAGCACACAATCTTATGATATGCACTAAGGTGTTCATGATTGGCTAGTAAATAGTGGTGAGATGGTTATTTATGCCTTTCTCAAAAGAATCAAGTCCGACAGTCAAATAACAATGACTTCATGATTAAGACAAAGTGATTAAGAACCATACACATCTTTCTCACACAACATGCACTACAAAGTTTCAACTAGTCAAGTGCAATGAATAAGTTCATCAAAGTTAAACAAGGTACACAAGACACGACATATGTAAAAAGATAGACCAACCTTGTTTTTCAAAAAATCAAGAAAAATAGTGTCAAACATAATTTTTGCTTTCTCCTTTTCTCCTTCTTTTTTTTTTTTTTTTTAATTTTTTTTTATTTAAGAGAAAACAAATAAATCCTAGAATGAAATGCATGAATGTAATGCAATGCAAATCCTAGAAACAAAACACAAAAACCAAAGAACTATGGTCACAAAGGAATGAGCAATGAAGCACAAGGACCATGAAAGCCAAAAGAGACTAAGGACACCAAAGAACACCAATCACTTGACGAAGTATTTCAAACTTACTTCCATCAATCAGTTTGGTAAAGATGTCTGCATTTTGACAATCAGTAGGGATATACTCAAGAACAACAATTTTCTTTTCAACCAAATCCCTAATGAAGTGATATCTAAGTTCAATGTGTTTGGTCTTAGAATGCTGAACAGGATCTTAGATATATCTATAGACTGGAATTATCACAATAGACAACCATGGTGTCTTGAGGATTCCATAATCACTCAACAACTTTTTCATCCAAAGGAGCTGAGAACAACAACTCCCAGCAGCAATATATTCTGCCTCAACAGTGGATAAAGAAACAGAATTTTGCTTTTTACTCATCCAAGCCACAAGATTGCCCAACATAAAAACACCCCCCAGTGGTGCTTTTTCTGTATCAGCATTCCCAGCCCAATCGAGTCAGAAAACCCAGCAAGAGACAAATTAGACTCCTTACTATAAAAAAGTCCATAATCACAAGTTCCACTCACATATTTTATAATTCTCTTAACAGCATTAAATGAGAAACCTTAGGGTTTGACTGAAATCTAGAGCAAACACCAACACTAAAAGATATATCAGGCCTACTAGCAGTCAAATATAACAGACATCCAATCATGCTTCTATACAAAGTAATATCAACAGACTCACCTGATGGATCAATTGTTAATTTTGCATTAGCAGCCATTGGTGTTCTAGCATGAGCAGCCTTGTTCAAGCCAAATCTCTTGACTAAATTTCTTGCATATTTAGCTTGATTGATGTAAATTCCTAACTCTGTTTGCTTCACTGCAATCCCAAAAAATAAGTCAATTCACCAACCATGCTCATTTCAAACATTGCCTTCATTTCATCTGCAAAAGAATGAGCAAGAGAATCATTAGTAGCACCAAAAAAATGTCATTAACATAAATTTGAGCTAACAAAAAACCAGTCTTATCCTTCTTATGAAGAGAGTTGTATCTGCAGATCCCCTTTTGAATCCATGCTCAGTGAGATATGCAGTCAATCTGTCATACCAAGCCCTAGGAGCTTGCTTCAAACCATAGAGAGCTCTCTTCAATTTGTAGACATCATTAGGTCTGTGAGGATCAACAAAGTCTTTAGGTTGCTCAACATAGACTTCTTCTTGTAGCATTCCATTCAAGAAAGCACTCTTGACATCCATCTGATATAGCTTGAAGTTTAGATGACTTGCTATGGCTAACAATATCCGGATGGACTCTAACCTAGCCACTGGTGCAAAGGTCTCATCAAAATCAACTCCCTCCACTTGTGTGTACCCTTGTGCAACAAGTCTTGATTTATTTCTGATCACAGTGCCATGTTCATCTGACTTGTTCCTAAAGATTCATTTAGTTCCCATCACATTTACATTTTTCGGTCTAGGAACTAGTTCCCACACATCATTCCGAACGAATTGATGAAGTTCTTCATGCATGGAATTTACCTAATTAGCATCCTGAAGTGCTTCATCTACCTTCTTCGGTTCAAATTGGGATAGATAACATGAGTGCGTGATCACATTCAAGGCTTTTGATCTCAACCTCATGTTATCATTCAGACTGCCCAATATATTTGTGGAAGGATGATTCAATCTCACTCTAGAGGATGGACGTTTGACAAGAGATGTTGTGATTTCTTTCTGTTCAGATGGAGGACTGAGCTCACTTTGTATCTGTCAAGTGTCACGAACTGGAGTGGATGGTTCTGAACTTGATGGTACTAAGACTGTATCATTCAACACCAACATCTCTTCCTCACTATGTTTCCCAACATACTCAGTCGGAAAAGAATCATTAACTTCTAGGGACTTATCTTGAGCAGGAACAATGCTTTCTGAAGATGCTTCTGAACATACTTCATCATTTATCACAACATTTGAAGATTCCATGACTGTTTTGGTTCTCAGATTGTACACTCTATAAGCTCTACTGGTGGAAGAGTATCCTAGAAAGTATCCTTTGTCACTCTTTGCATCAAATTTTTCTAGGTTCTCTCTATCACGCAGAATGTAATAGTCACTGCCAAATATCCTGAAATATTTGACCACAGGTTTCTTCCCTCTCTAGAGTTCATAGGGAGTTTTCTTGGAGTCAGGTCTAAAATACACTCGGTTGAGTGTATGGCAAGCAGTGTTAACCGCTTCTCCCCAGAAGGATTTTGGCAAATTTTTGTTGTGTAGGATGACTCGAGCCATCTCCTGTACAACCCGGTTTTTCCTTTCCACAATCCCATTCTGTTGAGGTGTCTTGGGTGATAAGAACTCTTGGTGAGTGCCTTGATCATTGCAGAAAGTAGCCAGCTTGGTATTCTCAAATTCTCTTCCATGATCACTTTTGATTCTGACTATCATAGTATCTTTCTCAACCTGCAATTTCTTGCATAGATGTATCATCTTCTCAGGAGCCTCAGCTTTATCCTTCAAAAGCACAACCTAAGTATATCTAGTGAAGTCATCCACAATAACTAGAATATACTTCTTTCCACCCAAACTTTGAACTCTGGTAGGACCCATGAGATCAATGTGTAATAACTCTAAAGGTCTTGAAGTTTGAACGCTAGTCATAGAGGGATGCTTGGATTTTACTTGTTTACCTATCTGACATGGTCCACAAATGCACTTATCAATCTTCTCAAATTTAGGTAAACCGATAACTGCCTCACACTTGAAAATCTTTTCTAATTGCTTATGACTGGCATGCCCCAACCGTTGATGCCACAAATCAACTTGATCAATCTTTGCACTAAAGCACTTGTTGTTTACACTTGGTGTTATGCCATAACAGTTGTTAGCTGTCCGTACACCAACACACATACAGTCACCTCCTCCATCAAGTATCTCACATTCATACTTGGTGAAAAGAACATTCAGTCCATTGTCGCAAATCTGACTTATGCTGAGTAAATTGGCCTTCAATCCATCAACATACCAAACATCTTCAAACACTGGCAATCCTGGAATGTCCACAGTACCAATGCCTCTGATTACAGATTTACTTCCATCTCCAAAAGTGACTGTCCCAATCTTTCCTTCGAAGAGTGTTTTGAATAAACCTTTATTTCTTGTCATGTGCATGGAACAACCACTATCCAAATACCAAAGACAAGAATCACGTGCCTTTAAGGTGGTTAAAGCAGTATAACATACATAATTCTTATCACATGTGATTGTGCCAAGATACTTAAAGAAAGATTTACCAATAACAACAAAAGGCAAAGACAGCAAGTAGACAAGTTGACAATTAAGCAAAAAGATTTTCCAAGAATCCATGACAACAGGGCTCAAGAATCAGCTCAGAGATCAAGAAATCTCAAACAAAAGAGCTACCTGCTCTGATACCACTTGTACGGTTTTAGACCCCTTAGAACAACCAGATTGGTTAGCTTAGATTAATTAGCCAAGTTGTTACTTAGTCAAATTATGCAATTTTAGGTTAAAACAATCAAATAATCATATCAAAATAATAAAGCAGCGGAATAATAAAAGACACAATGATATGATCACCCAGGAAACCACACGGTAAAAACCTGGGAAGGATTTGACCTAGCTATCCTCAAGGTAAACCTGAATCCACTATGCAAAAGAATCGAAGTTCATACAAAAGGACTACAAGCTCCCCGCTTGACTTCCTAATGCTACCCACCAATAGAACTTATTGACACGACCACGTGCAAGCTTCGAATCCACAGACTCCTTCTTTCTTGGACTCTTCAATCAAGTACAAGCACCCCCGCTTGTTTATCTTTAAGCTTCAATGGTAGCAACCAAGTTGATCATCAAGATGTTGATACTATCTCTAACTTGAAAACCCTAAGCTTTGTGTAAAAGAAAGCTCATCTAGATCTCACAAGAGATTTACACAAAAACAGCAATGTATGAGCAACAATTCAACTGGAGCCACTCTAAAAACGTGGCTAGGGTTTTACCTTATATACCTAGGGTAAAAAAATAAAACCCTAAACATTTGATGAGTTAGGGCTGAGTTGGAAATTCTGCAGAAAACGCAATCTGGTCGATTTTCGATCGATCGAATATATTCTTCGATCGATCGAGTCAGATCGAAATGCCCCAATGCATTTGCAGTCTCTCGATTCCAACTTTACAATAATTAAACAACTTTGAGCACACTATAACAAGACTAAACATATTGTTTTGATCATGGTTTGCAAATATTACACATTAGAGTTCTAAATACATAAATTCCTAAACTTTTAGAACCTAACAAATGGAATTCAAATGCACATTATCATTGACATACAAGTGAATCAGGTTGCTCAAATTACCTAAAGAAGCAGGAATGGAGCCACGAAGATTGTTGGCAAACAAAGAAAGGGCATTGAGAGACTTTAACTGGCCTATTTCTGGAGGAATCGAGCTATTTAATTGATTTTCAGCTAGGGACAGGATCTCAAGATTGATCAGTAGGCCAATCTGCGGAGGGATTGCCCCCGAAAAGTTATTAAAGGATAGATCAAGATATTTGAGTTTGGAGAGGTGACTAATTTTAGGAGGGATTGTACCAAATAGCTCATTCATGCTGTGATCAAGGCATGCAAGACTAGGGAGAGATGAGAATGGAAAATCATGAAGCGTACCTTTCAAGCCAGAGTTCGTCAAGTTTAATGTAGTAATACTTCCTGCTTGGGTGCAAGAAATACTGAACCAACAGCATGGGCTTGAGCTTGAGCTTGTATTTTGATAGCTTAAAGAATTGGTTGCATTATTAGGAAGGAGAGTCCATGAAGGCAGGGGTGACTGTGTCTCATTTTGAAGACTAGCTTTCCAATTGAGTAGAGCAGCCATCTCTGCCTCTTCATTCACAGAAAGAGATGCAACATCGAATGAGGAATGTAAGATGGCCAATGCGACCAGAGAAAAGAGGGAAAACACCTTTTTCAAGTTAGTCAATGCCATGGCTCTTTGTTTTACAAGTTGCAAACTGGTTCAGAATTCTATTTAAAATGTCTAAGCTCCCCCGCACTATTTACAGGTCCAATCAGTTTTGAAGATGGTGGGTAAGAGAGAGGATTTGATACAAATTTCACATGGCAAGTACCATTACACGGAAATTATCTTTACCAATTCGTTTAAAGCAGGTCAAAAAGCTATTCAAAATGATAAATAAAAAAAACTTATATAAAAAAAAGTCATATATAGCTTATTTTGTTAAAAATTGAAAACTGAAAATACTGTAACAAAATAATTTTTAAATGTACGAATAATGTCATGGGACTTATTTTTAATATTTTTTTAAAATAGAGTGATTGTGGGTCTCGTGAACAGTGCGTGAATAGTGCATGAACAATGCGTGAACAGTGCATGAACAATGCACTTTGTCTCCTAAAAGCTAAAACGCATGAATCCAAAAAGAAAAAAAGAAATAGAAAAAGGAAAAGAAAATGCGTTTATTTCGTTTTACTGTAGTGTGGATCTCAGCGTTAATAAAACACAAACGCTGAACGTGAGGAGAAAATGCAAATCCAAACGCTCCCTTAGTGTGAAAAGAAAAAAAAAAGTCATAAAGTTACCAAAAGAACTCGGAAAAACTAGTCTATGAATTTGGATTTGTACTTCTTCACACTGAGTGAGCATTTTGGATTTGCGTTTTCTCCTCACATTTGGTGTTTGTATTTTATTAATGCTGGGACCCACGCTATAGTAAAATGAAATAAATGCGTTTTCCTTTTCTTTTCTTTTTTTGATGCACGCATTTCAACTTTTAGGAGACAAAGTGTACTGTTCACGCACTTTTTACGGGACCCACAACTATTTTATTTAGAAAAAAAATTAAAAATGGGTCCCACAATACTATTCACACATTTAAAAATTATTTTACTATAGTGTTTTCAGTTTTCAGCAAAATAAGCTGTATCCAAACAGATCCTAAAAGTCAAAAAGTTATTCCTTTAATAAAAGAAAAAAGAAAAAAGAAAAAAGAAAAACAACTTGTCAAAAAGTCAATGAGAAACATGGTTTAAAAATAAACTGCTAAGAGGGTGTTTGGTACATGCACTTAAAAATATGTGTTTTGTTATTTGAAAACATGTATAGAAATACGTGTAAGTGAAAACATGTATGAAAATATGTATAATATTATTTAAAAACTGAAAATGTGTTTTTGAGTAGGTGTACGAAACACCTCCTAAAAGAGGAGAAAAGAAAGACAGTGGTATTGTTTGGTGATGGCTTATCTCTCATGACAAATTTCTATGTATTTTTGGGTTTCATTTGTATGTAACAATTTTCTAGATTCGCTATTTGTAGAAATCTAGCTTAATTGTATACTAGAGACGACTTTGGAGTCATATGGCAAGACTTTGGAGTCAAGCTTTGAGATTTTGTGTTTCTTACACCTTTCTTTTATTTATTTATTTATTTTAATAAAAAAATATTTACTATAACTTTTTTTTCCCTTAAAGTTTCTGATTCCTTTAATTCTTCTCTGTCATCACCAACCTTTATAAGCACTCACACCAATTATTACACTTTCTATTTTAATATATTTGTACTTAGTCATCTGTCACTTTTGTCACACTCACACCAACTTTTCTCACCCACAGTGGTGATTTTGTAGTTTTTTTTTTTTTTTTCAACAAAACCGTGAGTTTTGGTTTTTCTAACCCATTTATATAAATATTAGCGCATGTTCAAAGAATTATTTTTTAATTAAAAAATTATTTGTATTTCTAATGTAGAAGATTATTTCAAAGTTTAAACACAAAAGAGGAGTCAAGGAAAATCTTTTAGAGTTGTTAAAGGTCAAAAAGAAAAGAAAAAATTGAAAACATGGGCTTGTATTTGTGATTGATTAAGCCTTGAAATTAGACCAGTAGACCATCATCATGCATAATGATGAACTTTCCTTCAATATCAGAGTGAACAATAAGTCTAATTTATTTGGATTTTAACAAGAGTTTGGACTCATTTTGCAATTTAAAAGTAGTCAAGCACTGAGATTCCGTGTTTCTGACACCTTTTTTTATATAAAAAAACGTTTCTAATACCTTTTAATTCTTCTTTGTCATTACCTACCCAGAAGCACTCAAACCAATTTTTACACGCTTTCTATTATAATATATTTTTCCTCTCCTACACCAATTTTTTACACGCTTTTTATTTTAATATATTTAGGGCAAATTATAACTTACCTATATATGATTTGACCGAAATTTAAGTTATCTACTTAATATCTTTGGTTTAAGTTGCCTACATGTTGTCAAATAGAATTGTAAAAGAACCAAGCTTTGTCTAGTAGCGAGTATTTGAGCTTGGTTTAACAACGAAAGTAAAAAGTTCAAACTTCGCTCAAGTTCTAACCAAGCTTATAAATTATGTTTGAGTGTGAGCTCATCAAAAACTCTAAAAGCTTGAGCTCGGCTCGACTTAGTTTCTTTCATTAATCATGCGAATCTAGATCTTAGGTTCGTAGAGTTTATTGTTGGTAGATTGTAACTAGGACAAAGAACTTTGTAATTCTTTACTTAGATTGTAATTAGGACCAAAGCCATGTATAGTTTATTTCTATTGATTGTAAGTGTTCAAATAAATAAGAACTCGAAGTTATTCATGTACTCTGTATATTTAAGTTTTCTTTTTTTCTTTTTGTAATATATAAAAAGTAAGTGGAAACTCTGAAATTTCAAATAGCGTATAAAACATTATGAACGTTTAGACCCCCAATTTACAAATTATCAATTCAAGCTTTAATATCAAACAATGTATGTGCGGAAAATGAACATAAGCTTAAAATAGAATTGATAAACAATCTAAACCAAATAAAATCACATCCACAGCAGAAATTAAATGGCAAAGATTAAAGGAAGAGAGATGCAAACACAAGGACAACATAACGATGTGTTATCGAAGAGGAAACCGAAGCTCTCGGCGTAAAACCTCTCCGCCGCCCTCCAAGCGGTCAATAATCCACTAGAAAATGAAGTTGAGATACATAAACAACAATAGATCCTCCAACCCTAATCTACCCGGTGTACCTAAGCCCTCTAAGCTTCTTGCTCCAACGAGGTTGCGCCGAACCTTTGTCTTTTCTAGCTTACTGGATTCCGCTATTGCCCATAGCATCAACCAATATCAATTGGTCCCTTTCTAACTGCTTTCCAAGCACCAAGTAGCCTTCTCACAGAAATGGGTATGGTGAGAAAAGGATTTGGGTAACGAACCTCTCAAGGATGTAACAATGGAGAGGGTGAGAGTAGAGAAATTTGAAGAGTCACTATGTGAAGATTGGGGATGAATCAATCTTGTTTTTCTCTAGGGTTTCTCTCTCAAAATTCTCTTTGAAAGCTCTCAACATTTCGTGGGTATAAGGGGTAGTTATACTAGGGTGAGAATGGAATGCGAAGAGTCAGTAGTTTCAAGCCACGAGATAATTGAATGACCATTCTGGACATTTTGTCCTGTAGTGCTACAGCTGGCATGACAATTCAGCTTCTCTGCACGTTTCACTTGTGTGCACCTTCTAGCAGCTTGCTAGTCACGAGCCACCCACAAGATTCAGTCGCGAGTCTCTGCTTCACTGCATAGTCTTGATCATTTCTTCACACTCTCTCACACACTACTCTTACATGATTCCCACCTAAATATAGGGTTTCTAAGTGCTGAATGACAAACAAATTGGCTCGGAATAAAGCCAACAAAATGGTTGATTAAATTCAACCTTACAAATGCCACAATAAAATACAATATTTTATTAAGATTATATCTCTTCCTTCAATTAAAAAACTCAAATTCTCTCTCTTCCTTATTATTTTAATGAATTTTTTATATTATTTTAAATGAAGTGATAAAAAAAATAGAATATTTGATATTTGGTGTATTGTAAAGTAAGGTGGTAAAATAGATAAAGTAGCTTTTGGAGGTACTAAAAGCTAAAAGTTTTAGCACCATCACTATGAATGCTCTAACTTCAAAAAAAAAAAAAAAATTATTTTTATTTATTTTGATCATTAAAAAAAAAAATCCAAAAGCAATAAAAATCTCAAAAAGATTAAAAAAAAAAAAATTGTGCATCTTTTTTTTTTCGAGGTGTATTACAAGAATGCTAATATCTCTCATGACTTAGACAAAGCAATTAATGGGTTAACTTTGGGTAATTATTTTCTAACATAACTTATTTTATATCTACTTTTTATGTTTTAAACGTGTGTATCATTTTTTCCTTTTCTATAATAGAGAAATGTAATGTCCATAATATTTTTTTGATATTTTCACAACAAATTCTAAATGATAGGTTGTTACTAGTTATTATTAGTGGAAAAAAAAATAATTTCAATGATATATTCAAATTAGAACTCAGTTCATTTTTTAATACAATGGGAATATGTACTAGCATCAATCCTACCTCTTTGAAACACAAACTTGTTCCTTTGACCCATATGCATGTGCTTCTACATGACTACATAGGGGAAGGGTAGGGTTGGATAAGGATTAAAGAATTTCTCAATTTGATAATGTCGGATTGGGCTGAAAAGAACCTCCCCAACCCTACCTCATATGTGCACAACGCACCCCCTAATGCACATATTTAATAAAATAAATAAATAAATATAAGAAACTAAAGGAAAGGAAAAAGCAGTCGATTTAGAAATGATAAAGCATCGTGCCTATGAGTGGATGTTTTTAATTACAATTTAATTCAGTTTGTAATACTAGTCTTCTATTCCGCGAGAAAGTATACTATGTTTCAGAAATACCAATTTAGTATCTGTTTTGGTATTTCCTAGCCAATAAATGAGTGACACTTATTTCAAAAAACCATATCAGACTACTCCAATAAATGATTAATTTATGTTCCTGATAGTTTTGTCAGTGTCATTATCATTTATTGGAGTAGTCTGATGTGGTTTTTTGAAACAAGTGTCACTCATTTATTGGCTAGGAAATAATAAAAAAGATGTTGAGTTAGTATTACCGAAACATAGTATACTTTCTCCTATTCCACATTAAAAATTAATTGTTACACCTTTTTAATGTGGAATAGAGGACTAGCACTACAAACCAAATTAAATTGTAGTTAAAAACATCTAATCGATTAGCATGATCATTAATTAGTCCTTAGTTTCACAAAGGTCAACATCAAGGTTTTCAAACCTAGATCGTTCATTGATGTTAGGACATATGTGATTCACTTGTTAGGAACATATGTCACTATTTTATGTAATTGGCTAATCTTTTGACAAAACACACTTTACTTGTATTTAGGTAGATCTAGGATGTGTTTAGTACTTCAAGAAAATTTGTTTCAAGATCAAGTGTTGAAGCCATGCAAGTCTGTCCAAGATTCAAGCTGAAAAGTGCAAATTCACTAAAGCTTGACAACTAGTATCTATCGAGCTTGAAGAGCTATTCCAATCTCGTGGCTCGATAGCTGCTCGACAAATGGATATCTGTCGAGGTTATGAAATTCAAATTTTCTGTTCTGTTTTTCACTCATTCCATGATTGTATGTTTAGGCTTTCTTTTCTCATAACTCTAGATATATAAAATGATTATTTTAAGGGCCGTCAAAGTGGAAACAAGTTGCATAAGTGTTGAGCAAAGTTTGTTCAAGCAAATTGTGATTGGAGATAGAATTTGCCCTAATTCATCATTCTTGTGAAGAATTTGCTGTTTTTGTGCACTGTAGAGTTTTGTAACTAAGCATCTTCTGGATCTTCATCGTGTGGATGAATTGAAGAACTTTGCAGCTAACAACTTTCTCTAGTTGGTGATTGAAGTCGTGTATTGGGATCCGCACAATTGGTTAGTCATGTACTGGGAGCTATGCATTACAAGGAGAGATTGTCAGTACAGAACAAGTCCAATTGGGTATTGAGGTAAGGGTTCAATTGTAGGTTGGTATAAGGTACTAGGATTCCTTTACTTGTAACCGCTTGTTATGATAATAGTGGATTCTCAGGAATGGTGACTTTAAAATCACACGGTGCGATTTTTACCGTATTGGTTTTCCCCATTCATAAACAAATTATTGTGTCAATTTAATTTCTGATACACTTAGTTTAATTAGTGATTTGTTTGTGCTACCACACGCTTTGCATGTAAATTTGATTAATTAATCAATTTGACTAATTAATCAATTGGTATCAGAGCAGATACACTCTGATTAGGGTTTAATCTTTGCTGTGTGATCCATTGACATCTGTTTGTCATGGATAGAGGACAATCTCTTATTATACCTCCATTGTTTAATGGTACTAACTATGCATATTGGAAAGTACACAGGAAAGCTTTCTTGTAGTCTCTAGATGAGAAGGTGCGAAAAGCTGTAGAGATTGGTTGGACCAAGCCAAAGGAAGCGTCGGCCGATTGGGATGATGCTAAGATCAAGGCGAAAAATTTCAACAGCAGAGCATTGAATGCCTTATTCAGTGCAGTCACCAATGAGGAATTCAAGAAGATATCCTCCACTAAAACTGCTAAGGAAGCATGACCATCCTCTAGACAACCTATGAGGGAACAAAGGCTGTCAAGGACTCGAAGCTTCAAAGACTCACTACTAGCTTCAAAGAGATAAAGATGGAGGAGTATGAGTCGTTTGATGAGTTATATGCCAAGCTCAAGGACATAGTGAACTCAGCTTTCAATCTTGGGGAACTCAGCTTTCATTCTTGGGGAAACCATTCCTGAACCCAAGATTGTGAGAAAGGTGCTCAAATCTCTACCCGAGAGATTCCATGCTAAGATCACCGCGATCGAGGAATCAAAATACATTGACAAGATTCCTTTGACAGAGCTAGTTGGTAATTTGGAGACCTATGAGTTAGGTTTAACAAGAATTGGCAAGTCAGGTAAAGGCAAGAGCATGGCATTGAAGGCCAAGAGTAGTGATACTGATGAGTCTTTAGACGATGAAGATTCTACGATGAAGTCCTACATCACCAGGCAATTCAAGAAATTTATGAAGAATGCAAATGGAAAGGGCTTCGACAAGGACCGTAGGCAATCTAGCTCTTCACAGTTTAAGAGCTAAGGTAAAGGAAAGAAGGATGCTATGGATGACAGTCAGTATACTGTTCCTTCAAGACCAAAGTGTTTTGGGTGTCAAGGTTTCGGATATATGAAGCAAGAGTGCCTTACATATCTCAAAACCATTGGAAAGAGCAAGGCACTTACTGCTACCTTGAGTGACATTGAGCCTGAGGATGATTCCGACAATAAGGATGACGGAATCCTAAATGCCTTTATTGCCACTGTCAATCCTACTGAGGGGATTGTTGAAGATGTAGATGAAGAAGAGGAATTGGTGGAGTCCAAGTTTGAGAAGATGGATGAACAAGATGACATCCAAACAGCCTATAGAAAGTTGTATAAGGTCTCAGAAAAGCATGAGAAGTTGTATAGGTTGAACCCCAAGAAGCTCAGTGATGTGGAGCTTGAGTGTGAAGAGCTTTCCACAAAGTTTAATGAATCCAATTAGACTATTGGAGCACTAAGGTTTGAGAATAACTTCTTGGTTGAGAAGATTAAGAATCTTGAGACAGAACTGTTTCAAGTTAGAGCTCAACTGGAAAGGACTTCAAGCGCTAAGCTTAATGAAATTCATAGCCTTCAGAAATCTACTTCAGATCGAACCAATTTAGGGTATGATTTCTCTTCTCCTACTATTGCTTTTACTAGTTACTGTTTTTGTTCCTCCTGCTAATAACGTCGAAATTGAGAACACTAATGTAAAAACTGATTTAGCCAGTGAGAACATAGATAAGGGTAAATCTATCTTAGAAGCACCCCTTAAGTAGGATAAGAAAGAAGTTAAAAACCCTAGGGCTAAGAAGGCTAACTCTCAAAAGTTTAAAAAGAAGAAGTAGCATCTCTATCATCACTGTGGAGCAGCCGGTCATACTCAGCCTAATTGCTATAAGTGGCTAGCCACTCAATAGAGCAATGGCATAATAGCATCTAGAAGCTAGAATCAGCTTTAATCCTTTCTTGCTCCCCTTGGAGATCTTCTCAAAGCATTCATGTTCCTTTTGAACTTGAATGGTTTCAATTCTTCCCCCTCACCGCTGGTTCAAAGGTTTAATCAAAGGAAAGGTTCTTCCAAGATGTGGAAGGAAAAAGACTCCAAGTGATTTTATCACTTTCTTTTCTCTCTTCTTGTTTTTGTTTGCATTACCTGTGTGTTTTACTTTACTGTTTTGAGTCAGTCTAGTTTTTATGCTTTGCTTTGTTTAACGTGTTTTTGTTTGTTTTTAGTTTTGCTTATTTTGTTTCTGATATAAAAATTAAAAAAAAAAATTGAAAAATCAGAAAAATACAAAAACAGTGCGTGTTTTATGTACATTGGTACTTGTGTACCTTGGATGGCCATTGAAACAAAGTTTTCTAAACTTCGTATCTTTTGTAGCTTAGATGAGCATCTCTATGCATAACTAAGCAAGTGAGCTTTCTGGCTCGTGTTTGTGATGAGTAAGATTACGTAATCTCTTGTACTTAACACTCGTATCACTCCTTTTGACGGGAAGGACTAGAAAATCCTAAGAGAAAGGCATAAATAACCATCTCACTATGGTTGCCCGCCAATCATGAAATGACATCTGCATGCTTCGGCATAGTAAAAGTGCAATGTTAATGACATTTGTGTGCTTCGCCATAGCAAAATTGGAATGTCAAATGCTTAACATAATTGGGTATTTCTTTTCTATCTCTCATATACCCATGCATGATTTGCTTAAAAGAAAAATATGCAAAGAAAAATCAAAAGCAAAAAGAATAAAAATGCTTTATATATGATTGCAAGCGTGTATTCTAGGAGATGTGAGAGTTATAGGATGTAACTCGAAGGTGATAGTCTCCATTAAACAGTTATGATTGTGTGTGAGTTAAAGTGATTTTCTCATATCTCAAATCATCATAACATGTATACACTTATGCAATCTTGCGATATTTTTCACACACAACATGCAATATTCTTTGTTACTCTTGATACCTGTGTAGGTACAATATGATTTAGCCATCACAAGATTTTACATGTGTTAATGTATGCACACTAAATTGTCTTGACTTATTTTTGAAATATAAAACTGGTTAGACTTGTTTAGTGTGTGTCTGTGTGTTTGTGTGTTTTTGGGATCCATGTGCTTAAAATTGTTGTTAAGAGATGATTTTGAAAGTCTAAAATGTTGATTAGACCATTGGTTGAGTTGCATGCTTCATTGCATTCATATCTGTGTTTTTCCCTTCTTGAAAAATTGTTTTTAGGCAATCTCGACACCTCCTCGATACCTAGCTCGTATGTCAAGCTCTTAAGCTGTTTCTTATCGCAATCTTGACACCTCTCGACAGCTAGGTGGATTGATCGAGAAAGCTCCTGTCCTCTCGATAGCTGGTGGATCGATCGAGACTCTTTAGTCGTGTCTATTGACTTGTTCCTCAACACTTTCTCGACAGCTGAATCTGTCGATGCCTTTTTGCTCGACACCTTTCTCGACACCTGTCTCGACATCTCTATCTGTCGAGATTTACTAACCTTCTATATAAAGGTTCAACGCGATCCGTTCCTCATTTTTCTTGACCTCTCTCTCGACAGGCTTGTCTTTTCACCTCCCAAACCTCTCTCACTCACTCCAAACTTCTTCCTTAAAGTTTATTCAAGGTTTTTCCAAGTTTTTCTTCACTTGGTGAGTTTCTAATCTCTCATTTTCATGCATTTTATGTTTTGAAACCTAGGTTTTGGGGTTTTCAAAATTGATAAGTTTTTGTTGAAATTTTGGGATGAATTTTTGCCTTAATGAGTTTAAAATCTCATGCATTGCATCACATTTGCATTATAATAGTGTTATTATGAATTTTAGATATGTACAATTGATTTTGTGCTGGTAGGATTGGATTGGGCTGAGCCCATGATGCTTTTTATATTGCATGTCATATGTTCATGCATTTCCCATGCATACGTACTCTTTTTTCAATATACTTACTATATTTGAACTATGTTGGGACTTTTCTGATTGTCTTTCTTTCTCCCTTTCTCTTTGTTTGTGTTAGTCTGTGTCTATGGCACCTAAATGCAAGTCTACTCCGTCCCAGAACCCTTTTCGTTCTGAGGCATCCACTTCCTCTGATCCTACTCCATCACATATTTGGTTCCGTGATGAGGATCCTTGAAAGGCCTTCTTGGAGAACTTTTCTCAACGAGGCATTCATTCTGAATGCCAAGTCATCTTGGCGTACTTTGCCGACACTGACCTACCTAATGTCATTCATAGTTGTAAGGTTGAATTTTATCAACCATCTTATTGGTTTTACTCCATGCTAATTTTCTTGTATTTTAGCACTTAGTAACCCTATATTTAGGTGGGATTCATGTAAGGGCAGTGTGTCAGAGAGTGTGAAGAAATGCTCAAGATTGTGCAAAGAAGCAAGGACTCGCAGCTAACTTGCGACTGGCAAGCCGCCAACTACAGCACACGTGAGAAGCAAGCGGAGAGGTGAAGGGTCACGCCAGCTATCGCACTACAGGACAAAAGCCCCAGGCTGGCCAGGCCGTTAACTCGTGGCTTGAACTCGCGACTCAGATTAGTCGCGAGGCCAAGCTGCCAACTTATCCTATTTGGGAAAAACTGACTCTTCGCATTCCTTTCTCACCCCACTATATATAGACTCTTATACCCACGAAATGTAAAGAGCTTCCAGAGAGAATTTTGAGAGAGAAACCCTAGAGAAAAACAAGATTGCCTCATCCCCAATCTTCATTAAGAGACTCTTCAAATTCCTCTACTCTCTTCCTCTCCATTGATACATCCTTGAGAGGTTCTTGACCAAATCCTTTTCTCACCACACCTACGTCTATGAGAAAGTCTTTTGGTGCTAAGGGAAGCAGTTTGGAAGGGACCAATGGTAATTGGTTGATGTTATGGGCTATAGCGGAATCTGGTAAGCTAGAGAAGAAAAAGGTTCGGCACAACCTCGTTGGAGCAAGAAGCTTGGAGGGCTTAGGTACCTAGGTAGATTAGGCTTGGAGGGTCTATTGCTGTTCATGTATCCCAACTACATTTTCTAGTGGATTATTGACCGCTTGGACGGCGGTGGAGAGGTTTTACTCCAAGGGCTTCGGTTTCCTCTTCGATAACACATCGTGTATTGTCCTTGTATTTGCATTTCTCTTCCCTTTATCTTTACCTTTTATTTTCTGCTATGAATGTGATTATAATTGGCTTAGATTGTTTATCAATTCTATGTTTGGTTTATATTCATGTTTCGCACATTAATTTTTTGATAATAAGCTTGAATTGATAATTTGTAATTGGGGGTCTAAATGTTCAAAGGTGTTTTACACACATTTTGAACTTTCAATTGGTATCAAAGCGGGTGCACTTGTTGTGGTTTAAACACCTTAGTGCAATCCCTGACCCCGTATTGAGATAGATGGGTCTCAATCTCTAAATGTGCCACCATTTTTTGATGGTAATAATTATGCATTTTGGAAAGTCCGAATGAGAGCATTTTTGTGTTCTATTGATGATGATGTGTGGGATGTAGTTGAAGTTGATTGGACAAGGCCGAAGGCTGCCAAATCCATTTGGGATAAGGCAACTCTCGCGGTGGCTAATGCAAATAGCAAAGCCTTGAATGCCATTTTCTGTGGTGTCTCTCCAGAAGAATTTCACAGGATTTCACATATCACTATTACTAAGGAAGCATGGGAGATTCTAGAGACAACTTATGAAGGTACTAAGAAAGTGAAGGACACCAAATTACAGATGTTGACCACTCGATTTGAGGAGCTCAAAATGAGCGAGGATGAGTCGTTTGACTCTTTTTACAGTAAGCTGAACGAGGTGGTTGTTGGCAAATTCAATTTGGGGGAAAAGACGGAGGATTCTAAAATTGTAAGGAAAATTCTTTAGTCTCTGCAAGAAAGTTTTCGTGCCAAAGTAACGGCCACTAAAGAGAGCAAGGATCTTGATGACATTAAAGTTTAAGAGCTGGTCGGTTCATTGCAAACGTATGAATTGTCACTGCCCACGCAGAAAAAGAGCAAATCTTTTACTCTTAAAACAATTGATGAGAGAGTGGTATCTCATGACTCTTCAGAAGAGGATGCAGTTGATAAAGACGTGGCATACCTTGTAAAGAACTTCTGAAAATTCTTGAAACTCAAGAATGGTGGGAAATTTGGCGACAAAGGAAAATTTCAGAGTTCCAGGAAGGAAAAGAAAGAATTCTGAAGGAAAGATGGTAGAGATTCCCAATCTTCTCAAGGAATCACATGCTTTAAGTGTAATGGACATGGACACTTCAAAAAGGAATGTCCCAACTATTTGAAGTCGAAAGGAAAGGTCTATGCTACTACTTTAAGTGACTCGGATTCATCAAACTCTAACTCTGAAGAGAGCTGTGACGGAGAAGGAAATTACTCCACATTCATGACCATTACACATGTGGAATCCTCAGATGATTTGGGTTCACTTATGAAGAAGCTTGGTGAGCATTCTGATTTGGAGTCTATTGGGATTGTTGAAGAATCTGAGGTTGAAGAGGATGAAGATATATCTGGTCTTCAAAAGAATTATGTCTTACTTCTTGAGAAATCGGGTGAGTATGCAAGGGTGGCAAAGGCGGCTGTGAAGAAGATGAAGAGAGCTGAGGAAGATTACAAAAGTCTTCTGGCACGATACAAGGAGGTGAAGTGTGAGATTGAAACACTAAATGGTGAACTATCAGAAGCTTACACAAAAGTGAGATTTCTTGAGCAAGAGGTAGTGTAAGCTCATGCCAAGATAGAGAGGGTCTCCTCCAAGAAGCTGGAAGATGTTATTTCATCTTAAAAACCATCTTCAGACAAGTCCGGGTTGGGATATACCAGAGAGAGTAGCTCATCAGTCAATGTCACCAAAGAAGTGAAGTTTGTGAAGCCTAAAGAAATGAATGTAGAAGAGCCTAATACTAAGGAAGTTAAGGTTGAAAAGAAGAAGAAGGTGGCCAATCAGTAGGTGGCTAATAAGTCTCGTAATCAATTAGAAGCCAGATTTGAAGTTAGAGGAAGATCACTTCCAAGATCACAATGGGGTCTTAGAACGAATCATTTCTGTCACTTTTGCGAATTGCAAGGGCATACCAAATCCAACTGTCATAAGCTGAAAGAGTTAAAAAATACAAGCGCTCCACGATCACAAGGAAGAAGAAAGGACAATAGGTCTTGGGGTGGTGAACAACCAAGAAATCAAAACCGTGATCCAGGAATGATGGATGTGATGAAGATGATCGGTGCCTTCACCAATTTCTTGGAAAGTTTCATAAGAAGGTTTGAAAGTCCTAATTCTCGTACCCAATCCATCAAGGATATCACCCCAAACGCACGTGACGTATGGGTGAAGAGGGGTACTCATGCATAAGCATTAGAACATGTCCATGCATTAATTCTACCTATGTTTTGTGAATATGATTGGTTGTATGCTTTTGTGTGTTGAATTTTTGTTTGTTTGCTTGTTTTACTCCAAAATGTTTTTACATTGTTATTTATGTTGTTTTTTTATCAATCTTTTACTTCCTTTGTGTCAAAAAATCCAAAAACACATAAAAAGTAGAAAATCCAAAAAGTTTAATCGGCTTTGTTAAGTTTTTGTCTCAAAGCATGTTTTGCCTTGTACCTTTGTACTAATGGCTTTGTGCATCTACGAGCTTAGCTTGTTTCTTATGCACTCATATCATTGTAGAAGAAATTCTGAAATCTATGTGACTGTTGTAAATAGATCTTCAACCTTGTCATGAATGATTAGTGAATGATTTTGTTGATCTTGAGACATGCATAGACTTGTGCCTATATATCTTCCCCATTTTATTTTTATTGTTTTACTCAAAAGAGCTCACCAAATGTAAATCTCCAAATGAAAAGAGATGTTGAGCTGTAAAGCCTGTTGCACATACTAGTATTTGACTAGGAAAAAGGAAAAGCGACCAACATAAATATAATGATGCCCAAAGAGCCAAAGGCTATCTCACCAAAGTGAAATATTAAAATTTTAGGCATCGATCTCACAATGAGATGTGTTGATTCAAAAAGATCAAATGATATGATGTATATGGAGCCAAATGAAAAGCTTCAAAGAAATGTACTCAAGTTTATGTGGGAGGTCATATATGCATACTTCTATAATTGAGATAGATCATATTATCTAGTGCTAGTTGTGTATGCCTTGATTAAATTGATCATTGAAACTTCACATTGGACTAAGGACTATCTCATTTTTGATATCTATACACATCACACAAGTCTATGATCAATGAATGCCATATTCATTTATGCAATTGTACTTGATTAAATGTGTTTTCATATGCTCAAACTTTGTTGATCAAACACAAAAAGATTTTTGAGTGTTTTTAGTTGTTTTTGGAAAGTAGTTTGTTTTTACAAAATTGTCAAAAATTTCAAAAACAGTGTTGCCCTATTTTGGCGACTCAGTCGCAGGTTAGCCTAGTCACATGTCCAAGTCGCGATCCCACTCCGAGATTTTTCACGACTCACTGGTGAGTCAATGTCTCAGTCGCGAAAAATACTTCGAAAATTTTTCAAAATTTGAGTTTTTGTGACTTTCGTGACTCAGTGTGGCGACTTGTTTGCTGGTGGAGGGTCCAGTCGCGAGGGGTACTCAGAGATTTTCGCTGCTGACCTCATGACTCTCTCGTGGGTAGACCTTCCAGTCGCAAAAAACACTTATAAGATTTTTCAAGAATCTTGGTCTCTCAGTGCTTTGCGGCTTACCCTAGCGACTTACTCCAGTCGCGAAAAACGTGTGTTTTGATTTTTAAAGTCAATTTTAAAACATTTTCAGTTTTTCCCTCGTACTTTTATGACTTTTCATTGTCTTCCCCATTTCACTCTTTCAAACTCACCATGTCACTCTTCGAAAATCCTTTATTTTGGCATCATTTATTCTCAAATCTTCAAGAAAAAGGTATGGGTTTTCTTTCCCTCACTTCATATTTCATGATTTGAATATTTTTTTCTTGATTTGTGTTGTTGACATTATGCTTTGAGATATATCATGCTCGTATGGGGGGTTTGCTTTATTTTGTTGAGTATTCTTTGTTTGAGTGTTATTGTTTTTTATGGACATTTGATTATTTTTCTGTTGTCTATAGAGTATCTGTGCTCTGTGTTGAGTTTCATGAATGTGTCGCTCCATTCATACCATGTTCTTGGTATTTTGTCACGATGTTTGTCACTTGGGACTTTGTGATACTCATTGCCCACTTGATTCTGAGTTGTTACTGATCTTTATCATATTTGTTTGCCTATTTCTCTAATTATGTCAGCAGTGCTTATGTTTTCTTGGTGTTAACCTGGTTCATGTTTTTATGTTTATGTAAAATCTCTCTGTTTCACTATCTTATATATGAATCTAATCAAACTGATGTTTGTACCCTGTGGTATTGCATTTGGTTCTCTACTGTGTGTTTGGTCTTTTGCAGATGACTCGTTGTTCCTCTAAAGGAAAAGACATTGTAACCGGTGACCCATCAACCTCGGTTGCTAAACGGACATGACTCTCGTCTAAGTCATCTAGAAACTCTACCATTGAGAGATTCAGGACATCTCTTGACCCAAAGACCTACACAGACACTTTTAGAGAGGCTCCTCCCATTATGGAACGAATTGTCAAGCTTGATACCCTAGGAACAACGTTTATCCCTAAGACTTTTGAAGAAAGAGATTGGGTTGACCTTTTTGGGAATTTTGAGGATCCAATTGAAGAATTGATTAAGGAATTCTACTCTAATGCCAGATACACAGGGGTAGAGTTGAAATGCTAGGTACAAGGAACATAATTTTCCAGCAATGCAGACTACATTGCTAAGGTTCTTTGCATCACCAGACCAGAAAATGTGGATCGAACTCCATATGATGACAGAGTACTTTAGGCACAAGACATCCTTCAAGTTCTTGGGAATGAACATGAAGTGGGAAGCACAGGATCATCTATAGGCACTGCACTGTTTTCACCTGAACTGACAAGTCTAAAGCTAATCATGTTCTCCAACCTCTACCCTCTGTCAAACACTGCTTTCATCAGTCTTGGAAGGGTTAAATTCCTGTGTGACCTCATTTCTGGTGTCCCGATTGACATCTATGCTCACATATTTCAGATTATTGGAAAAACAGAAGCTGGAAGAGAGCCTTTAGCTATTCATGCCAAAAAAGGGGGAGAGCAGCACACAGCAAGGGGGAGAGCAGCATAAGAATGAAAAGGAGTGGGCATACTAAAAGGGAGAGTTATTAGAGTTGTTATACACTCTTGTTTTGTCTGATGTGTTTATTGTTATCTGTCTGCTAGTTTTTATCCTGTGTAGATATGGATTTAATACTTTTAGAAAACTTGTGGTTCACTAGTATAGTTATTTATTTCAGACGTTATTCAATATATAAAATGATGTTATTCAACATGGTTTTTTTTATGTGTTTATAGTTTATACCTGTTACCTCTGTAGGTTATTAAGGTTCTTTGTTTTTATTTGTACCTATTGCTTTTGTAAGCTTTTAAGGTTTATGTTCTCATGCTTTGTAGCTAGTACTTGATGTTAAATGCCATGCTTTTTCTTTAAGTATATCACTCTTGTGCCCTTGTAGGATCTTATTCCTAGATGCAAATATGTTTTATGCATTGGTTGAGTGTTGGACATGCAAACGATACTCTGCAAAGTGAGTTTATTTGCTTGCATGTCTGGATGTTCATTCCTTGTGAGAATGAGCATTATGATCACTATTGTATAGCAATTGGATGTTTGGTCAAGCCATGGTCTATTGCTTTATTCCATTTTGCTTGATCGCATTATGCTTGCTCCATATGCATTACAAGTTTTCTGCATACAATGATCAAGTTGTGTTGTTATGTTTCAGGAGATACTTGTTCTTATGGTTCAAAAGCTTCACAAATTCTAGAGTTAGGTGTGAGTGAGTTTTCCAACTGTTCCCAACTCACGCGTTAAGTCTAGAGTTTGTTATAGGGTTTTGTCACGAAATAGCCAAAGGGGGAGATTATAAGGTCGAATTTTATCAACCATCTTGTTGGCTTTATTCCGTGTCAATTTGGTTGTAATTTAGCACTTAGTAACCCTGTATTTAGGTGGGATTCATGTAAGGGTAGTATGTGAGAGAGTGTGAAGAAATGCTCAAGATTATGTAAAGAAGCAGGGACTCGCGACTGGCAAGCCGCCAACTGCAACACACATGAGAAGCATGTGAGGAGGTGAAGGGTCACGCTAGCTGTCGCATTATAGGACAAAAGTCCTAGGCTGGCCAGGTCGTTAACTCACGGGTTGAACTCGTGACTCAGATCAATCATGAGGCCAAGCCGCCAACTTGCCTTGTTTGGGAAAAACTGACTCTTCGTATTCCTTTCTCACCCCACTATATATAGACCCTTATACCCACGAAATGTAGATAGCTTCCAGAGAAAATTTTGAGAGAGAAACCTTAGAGAAAAATAAGATTGCCTCATCCCCAATCTTCACTAAGAGACTCTTCAAATTCCTCTACTCTCTTCCTTTCCATTGATACATCCTTGAGTGGTTCTTGACTAAATCCTTTTCTCACCACACCCATGTCTGTGAGAAAGTCTTTTAGTGCTAAGGGAAGCAGTTTGGAAGGGACCAATGGTAATTGGTTGATGCTATGGGCTATAGCAGAATTCGGTAAGCTAGAGAAGAAAAAGGTTCGGTGCAACCTCATTGGAGCAAGAAGCTTGGAGGGTTTAGGTACCTGGGTAGATTATGCTTGGAGGCTCTATTACTATTCATGTATCCCAACTACATTTTCTAGTGGATTATTGATCGCTTGGAGGGTGGCGGAGAGGTTTTACGCCGAGAGCTTCGATTTCCTCTTTGATAACACATCGTGTGTTGTCCTTGTGTTTGCATCTCTCTTCCCTTTATCTTTACCTTTTATTTTCTACTGTGAATGTGATTATAATTGGCTTAGATTATTTATCAATTCTGTATTTGGCTTATATTCATGTTTCGCACATTAATTGTTTGATAATAAGCTTGAATTGATAATTTGTAATTGGGGGTCTAAACATTCAAAGGTATTTTACACACATTTTGAACTTTCAATAGTCGAGGTTGGGAGTCACTGTGTGATGTCCCAGTCACTTGTCCATCTGTGCTGGTCTAGGAGTTTTACTCCAATATGCATGGATTTGATCTTTCAATACCTATCTTTCATACTCGCATTTGAGGTACGCGCATTGCTATCACATCGCGCGTTTTTTGCGGATGTGCTTCATGTTCCTAGGGTAGAGTTTCTTGACTATCCTGGTTATGAACGTCTAAGGACTGTGTCCAAGGATAAGTTCAAGTTTGCTTTTTGTGAGCGACCTTCTGATTGGGGTGAGCGTTAGTTCACTTACTGTTCGGACTTTGCAAAAGGTCCTCAGTTTTTTAACATGTTCATGACTTTTGCTCTTCACCCTCTTTCTCACTATAACTCTATCACAGAGCCTCGTGCTTGCTTTTTGTTGTCCCTTCTTGAGCATCTTACTATAGATTTTCCTTCTCACTTTATTCTTTCTATCATAGATGTCTATAAGGAGTCACCGTCCCGTGATAAGCTCATCTTTACTTCGGCTATCACGAGGATCTTACGCCACTTTTTTGTTCCGTTTCCAGTGTTCGACCACTTTACCCATATTTGTGCCATAGAAACCGCTACCATTAAATGTAGTGAGGCACAGTTTAGGTTGAAGCAGTCTAGGTCAGCAGCTCCTCCCTCTCATTCGACTCCATCTTGATCTGCTCTATCCACATCCTCTCTCTCCTCTTCTACGAACGATGTGACTCTTACAGACATCATAGCGCAGCTATAGTGCATGGATGCTCGCCTCGACACTTTCAGTGATGAGTTGTGTCAGGTGAACACTCGTGTGGGTTGTATTACATGATGGCAGGCGGTCATGGGTGGCTTTGTCTCTTCTTCTCCACCTACTCCAGAGGCTTCTGATGCTGAGGATGGTGATGGTGATGATGCTTTCGAGGATGATGATGATAGAGATGCTAGCTCTTCCAGTTCTGATGTGATGTCTACTTGACACTCTTACCCTTTGTCACTCGTGACAAAAGGGAGGAGTAGTTTTGTATATGAGAGTAGTCATACTTAGGGGGAGAGTTAGTATAGGACCTTTTTGTTAGGGGGAGTGTTGATATCTGAGGGATGTAGTGAGGATTATATGTACCTTTTTATTTTCTCTACTTTAGATACATTTATTCTTGTACCTTGGGTCTTGTGACTATTATTGACATACATTGTACTTATTTTCTCTATATGTTGATGTATGTTTCTTTTACCTACCCTTACATATGTTGTTTCTTTTCTTTCTTTATGCACATGCTTATTATTACTTGTATGCAATCTATTATTTCTGTTTCACACAAAGATGCCTTAATGAATTTTGTTTAAAGTGTTTCAGAAATACAGGTTGTCAAAGTCTACTTGCCATAAACTCTCTTCTTGCAAAGTTTTTCAAGAATTTGTGTTAGGATAGATTTTATTGTATTCAACAAGTGAATATGAGTTAAGTGATTTATGACTTCTCTCATATGTTCATTTGTTTGTTATGGTTTTGTCACGGATTGCCAAAGGGGGAGATTGTTAGGACAAATGTGATTCACTTGTTAGGAACATATGTCACTATTTTATGTAATTGGCTAATCCTTTGACAAAACGTACTTTACTTGTATTTGGGTAGATCTAGGATGTGTTTAATACTTCAAGAAACTTTGTTTTAAGATCAAGTGTTGAAGCCATGCAAGTCTATTCAAGATTCAAGCTGAAAAGTGCAAGTTCATTAAAGCTCGACAGCTAGTATCTATCGAGCTTGAAGAGCTGTTCTAGCCCCGTGGCTCGACAGCTGCTCAACAGATGGCTATCTGTCGAAGTTTATGAAATTCAGATTTTCTGTTCTGTTTTTCACTCAATCCGTGATTGTATGTTTGGGCTTTCTTTTCTTACAACCCTAGACATATAAAAAGATTATTTTAAGGGCTGTCAAAGTGGACATAAAGTTTGTTCAAGCAAATTGTGACCAGAGACAGAATTTGCCCTAGTTCATCATTCTTGTGAAGAAGTTGTTGTGTTTGTGCACCGTAGGGTTTTGTAACCAAGCATCTTCTAGATCTTCATCATGTGGAAGAATTGAAGAACTTTGCAGCCAACAACTTTCTCTAGTTGGTGATTGAAGTCGCGTACTAAGATCCGTGCAATTAGTTAGTCACATACTAGGAGCCGTGCATTACAAGGAGAGATTGTCACTACAGAACAAGTCCAATTGGGTATTGAGGTAAGGGTTCAACTGTAGGTTGGTATAAGGTACTGCGATTCCTTTACATATAACCGCTTGTTGTGATAATAGTGGATTCTCAGGAGTGGTGACCTTAAAATCACCCAGTGAGGTTTTGATGGTTATATAGATAAATGCAGCGGAAAATAAGTTTTAAACGGATCTACTTCATTCAATATTGATAACATGCACAAAGTAAATTTCAGAATTAGAGAATCAAGAGATCGTACCTTGAAGCGGTGAATTTCAAAACAAAGATTGAAGTATTTGGGACTACTTTTAATCTTCACTCCAATTCCACTAACGCCCAAGATGTGTGGTCTCTCAATTGGTAACAAAGGGATAACTTGTGAGTGACAAAAACTCACATCCACACCATTTTCATGATGTTTTCCTCTCTTATATTTTTCTGTACGTTTTTCCCTTTGTATCTAACCAATTTATCTAATTGGGCCGGCCTTTTGGGCCTTACCAATTGGGCTTAAGTGTGTGGCTTGGAGTGGGACCAAAAGGACCAATAAGACACTAGCTCCAATGGGCCTTGGGCTTTTCTGTCAACTCTTGACAAGTCCAAAGTTACCATTAACTATTTTTAATACCACTATATAAAAATAGTTGCACTCTAGGTCTTATCTATAAATTATATCCCAAACTTTATTATACATGCAACCCCTTCATAAAATATTCGTAGTAATACAAAGTCATTAATGTAGACTGCCACTTTGTAAATTACTACATCTTAATCCTTGAGTACCCGGTTTAATCCTTTAATGTTATTCATTACATATTTATGAAATCCAATTCCATAAATATATACTTTAGTCTTACTAAAGTGGTTAGGCCTAACTCTTGAATAACAAACCCATTAAACTTATCTCAAGGGAATATTTATATCTCCGTTAAGAGACTATGAATTCCATCTTGAGAACACATGTTCCATCAACACTAAATGTGGCTGCCCAACATACTGAGGTTTTGACCGTAACTGTAGATCTCACTCCTGATATATCAAGCAACCTACACCTCATGATCAGGTTCATTATTCTCTCAGGATTAAGAGTTCATGCAAATACAAGTCGTGAGATTTATTATTCATTGACAGTCTTTAGAAGAATAATAAATCTCACAGCGGTCCAGTTCAATATGTCTTAACTCTTAAAACATATTAACACATCAACTAGAAGTCTCCACTTCCATGATCAAGACAAATCATCGTAGTTGATATGTTATAGTCTTCGCAGATGAAATGCCCAATTTCATCACCGACTACGAACTATAATTTTGAGTTTACAAAGAACTTGTGATTTATATCTTCTGTGACTCTTCACATAAATCACATATTATGCATCTCATGGACTATATGATAATGTCTAAATATTCATGTTACAATTATTTCAGATAATAACAAAACAAATTTATTAAACATAATATTAAGTCATACATAATGTCAAACACAATGTCATACTTAATATTATACATAGCATCTTACAATAGGATTTAAGGGCACCAATCCTAACAGGTTTTTACTGTGTTGGTTTTCCCCATTCGTAAACAAATCACCATGTCAATTTAATTTCCGCTACACTTAGTTTAATTGGTGATTTGTTTGTGCTACCACATGCTTTGCATGTTAATTTGATTAATTAATAAACTTGGCTAATTAATCGATTAATTAATCACAAAGGGTCAATATGTTTTTGGCCTATCAATTGAATTGTAAAAGAAAGAGGTTCAACTTTTTTGAGGTCGAACCGAGGTCAAACCGGGGTCAAATCGTGATGATGTCATAATTAATTTAATAATTAATTAAAGCCTAAATATAGATATTAAATTTATAAAACTAGCAAAATTGACAATATATCTATATATGTGAGGGAAATTTAATGATTTTCAAGCATATATTTAATAATTAAATAATAAAGTTAATAAAATAAAATAATAACCATGAAAACATTAAAATTTATGATTAATTTTTGAAGTAAAGCTGAATATCTTTAAAGGATTTTAATTATAATTTGTTTTTATTTCTTGTAAGAGATAGATAATTTAATTAAGTAGAATAAAATTGTGTTAAGTTGTTTTTTTTTTTTTTTTTTTTTAATGTTAAGGGGTTGGACCACACGGTTTTTACGACCAATTCGTGCGGTCTAACCCTGGTTTTAAGGGTTCATGGAATTAACAAAAAAGCCAGTTCTTTATGCTTAAAAAACCAGTTTTCACCTCGATTCCCGATTTTCACGGTCTGACCTCTTGGTTTGGTCCAGGTCTAAAACCTTGGTCAACATCCCTGTTATACACATGCTGGTTAGCTACTACAATCTACCTAGCCCTAGACAAAGCAACTAACAGGTTGACTTTTTATTTCTATATTTATTAAATCTACTTTTTGGGTAGTGATTAACTTTTTTTTTTCTTTTTTTTTTTTTTTAACAATGATTAACTTATTTTATATCTACTTTGTATTTAAGTTTTAAATGTAGCATATCATTTTTTTGTTTTTGTTTTTTAAATTGAGATATGTTATGTCCACAATATTTTTATAATAAATTCTAAATGATAAGTTATTGATGGCTTATTACCAGTTGGCAAAAAAATTATTTCAATAATATATTCAAATTTGAACTAATATAATGCAACTTTCTACTTCGGAATTGTTGTGCAAGTATTGTAGAAATATTGTGAATATAAAACTTTTCTTTAAAATATATACATCAATTAGCAAGAAGCCAGGATTTTAGTTCAGTGTGGGAGAAGATTAAAAGATAATATTATAAAAAATGGTAGATCTAGGATTTCAATTTAGCAGAAGCAAGATTAGTAGACAATATTAAAAAAAAATAAACCAAAAAAATATTAATCTATATTAACTACAAAATAAATAAACAATCATAAGCAACTATAAGTGTCATACAAAAACTAATATAAATGTAAACTATAGTGAGACATCGAAGTTAATACTTTAAAATAAGTTGCGAAAAAAATATCAATTTGAAAATATTAAAAGTATAGCAATTTACTTGCATAATTGTTTATATGTCTCACTGTCTTGATTGCTTATAAAAATATAGATAAAATTCAAATTTTTATCTATTTTTAAAAGTATTTAAAATTTAGAACTGAAATATCAAGAAATTGAGGAAACAGAAAAAAAAAAAAATGTGTAAAATATAGGACTATCAATTAAAATTCTATAAATAAATAAAAAATAAAATAAAAAACACACTAAAATGCATGATTATTATTATTATCATAATTCTATCAATTATGCGTGACTCTTTTGTGTTTATTCTTTTGCATCAAGGAG
Organism: Quercus suber; assembly: GCF_002906115.3. Taxonomy (NCBI): domain Eukaryota; kingdom Viridiplantae; phylum Streptophyta; class Magnoliopsida; order Fagales; family Fagaceae; genus Quercus; species Quercus suber. The sequence continues at coordinate 712,999 of NW_027069686.1, read as the reverse complement.
GGCAAAGCATATGAGAGATTCCTAACAATAGTACATATGAAACACTGTATGAGTCAGGGGGCAATTGACCACCCTGCCCCCCTCTCCCCATTATAAGCAAAATCGATCAAAAAATATTAGTCGACATCAATAGGAAAAAAAAAATCAATTCATAATTAACAAACATTCAAATCAAGAGATTAATCTTTGTAAATAAAGTTTAAACATGTAAGATTAGTGTATGGATGAATTAGGGATTTAATGCAATGAGAAAATAAGGTGGATTTTTTTTTCTTTTTTTTTTTTATAATCATTTTAAATTTAAAATATAGACCCACTACTTTAAGTTGAAGTGTCGTGAGAATTTTTAAAGTAGTTTGGTAGATGATTTTTTTTTTTTTTTTTTAATTTTTAAATCTAACTTAAGAAGTGTTGTGATATGAGAAAAATCAATTTCAGTTATTGTGAAAGACCAACTGTCGTGAGGAAATTTTTATATTTTTCCTTTATCTTATTTATCAATTTCAATCTATTCTCTCAAGAATTAATAAATACTTTGACTTTGGATTAAATTGTTAATAGATGTTTAAAGAAATAAAAGAAGGAGATAAGCAATGATTTTTATTTTTCTTTTTTTGGATGAAATGTAAGCAGAAGGTGTTCTTACTCTTTATAAAAGGGGATCAATGTGATTATTTCTATCTTCAAGAGGGAAAAGAAATTTTTTTATAAAAAAAAATTAAAAGTATAATGGATTCTAATTGGAGGTAACAACATAGCTGGACAAATTAAAAGTCCGGAGGCTCAACCTCAACCCAGCCAGCTGATAAGCCCGCGAGTAATACACCAATTGGAGGTAACAACATAGCTGGACAAACCGGAAATTAGAAAGGCCCAAAAAAATAAAGGTGGTGACTCACATGCACTAGACATGCATGCAGTCGTCACTCCTCGATCGTCTCACATGACGTGATGACTTAACATGGCTTCGCACGTATCTTTCCTACGTATGTTGTTGTTGCAACTGTTGTTGTTGTCGTCATCGTTGTTGTTATTCCTTTGCCCTACTTTGCTTTTCCTTGTTTTTTGGATCAATAACCCTACTCCTATGATTATCAATGCTGGGATGAATGAGTAAGTGAAATGCTACACTACAAAAAAAGGGGTCTATAGCCGCGTTTCAAAAACGCGGCCATAGACCCCAAAAACGCGGCTATAGGATTAGAGCCGCGTTTCTTTAGCCACGTTTGCAAACCCGGCCTAAGCACCGCAGCAACAGGCCTATAGCCGCGTTTTTCAAAAACGCGGCTATAGGTCGCCCTATAGCCGCGTTTATAACCGCGGCTCTAGGATTCTGGCCTATAGCCGTGTTTTTAAAAAACACGGCTATATCCCAGCTAACAAAGTGTGCGGAGCTATAGCCGCGTTTTTAAAAACGCGGCTATAGGTTTTTTAATAACAAAAAAAAATATTTTTTGTTTTTTTTTTTCCAGAAAACAAAAAAAATATTTTTGGGTTTTTTTTCCAGAAAATTCAAAATTCGAAATTCAAATAAAAAAAATTCAAAATTAAACGCAAATCCAAAAAATTCAAAATCAAACGCAAATTAAAAAAATTCAAAATCAAATACAACATTCTTACAATACAAAAATACCCAAAAAATTCAAAATCAAATACAACATACTCACAATGCAAACACACCCACAAAAATCAAAATCATACACAACGTACCCCGAAATTTAAAAACACATACCCATTTAAACATAATCACAATATTAACAACACAGTAGCACAAATTCAAGCTCAGATCCAAAAAATTCAAAATCAAATATTGCTAAAATATCCACTTCATCTAACATTTTCAGCATCTCCTCCATTTTCTTACTAACTATACATAAGCTAACAAAAAAAAAAAGCTAGATCTACTGACAAATCAGTGTGCTTGAGATGAAGAAAAAAAGAAAGAAAAAAAAAAGTAGTAGCAGCTCCAAAGAAACAAAGAAAACAAAAAAAAAAAAAAAAAAATAGAGTTACCAAGATAAGAAGAAGGCAGAAAAAGAAAAAAAAAAAAAAAAGTTACCCAGATGTGAGGAGAAGAAGAAAGAAAAAGGTAAAAAAAAAAAAAAAAAAAGGGTTACACAGATGTGAAGAAAGAAAGAAAAAAAAGGAAAAAAAAAAAAAAAATTACCCAAAAAAGAAAAAAAAAAAAAAAAAAAAAAAAAAAAAAAAAAAAAAAAAGAA
>NW_027069686.1:541773-709743 GCF_002906115.3 Quercus suber | reverse complement strand
TGTGTGGGGGGGGGGGGGGGGGGGGGGGGGGGGGAATTGGAAAACTTAGCTAAATTAAGCTGAAATGATTCTTCTATAAAGCATAGCTAAAAGCACAGAGTTTGAAGAATACATTGTTATTGGTATTCTTTGGTACAATTGTCTCCCTTCTAATTTGACTTTTGGGTATTCTTTATTTAAATACGTGTCTTTGTTGTTGTTAGTTTGATTGTGAGTTTGCTGCATGATTTTAGAGATAGTGAGATAGAAAAGAGACAAATATTGGAGAGGGATCAAATCTGGGTTTTATTGTTTAAGGGAGAAACAAATAAAGAGAGAAGCGGAAAATTAGATTTGGAACAAATAATCAATATACTCATAAAAAAGAGAAGCTTACCAACATGAATGGGAAGGTGTTGGAACGAACCATCTTTTGAGTTGTACAAATCAACTGGTTTTCTTGTGGATATGTAACCCTTAGCAATTCCTTTTAAGATTCTCCTATTCCATGTTCTTTCATTCTCCACACATTAATGTGGCTAAAAATATCGTTACACATATTGTGACAATTTAAAAAGGGATCCTTGTACAGCCATCAACTCTGATATTTGGTACTCTGGCCAAATACACGAACAATTATCATCATAGTTAGGTAGTCGCACTTCTAGGTATGTCTTTTTGGATAGATCAAGATAAACGATAGTATAATAGAGGCTTCCACTTAACAACACAAGAGAAATATATAATTATTTTTTTATGTCAAAAATCCCTTACAATGGTTACCACATTAATTCATTTAAGGGATAAATAGCTATTACAAGGGATAACACCAAATCCTAAACAAAAATCACATACACTATTCTATATACTAGGAACATTATCAATTTATCTTAACATATCTCAAATCAAATTCTTAACAAGCCAAAAAACACAGATTAGGATCCTCTCCATTTTAAGCAAAATGTACTGTGAGTCATAATTTAATCGACACTAGATACACACTGTTAAATTTGTAATATTTAATAAAACCATGAAATAGAATCACTTCAAATGGAGAGAATGCTAAAAACGAAAGAACATAGCATGCATAATGTCTAATGAAGTGAATCAATTTTACTAAAATACATGTGGAAAGCAGGGGCGGAGGCACGTACAAGGGTGAGGGGCCATGGCCCCCCAAAATTTTAAATTTTTTTAAATATAAAATATATATATACAATTATTTTTATGTTTTCAAAATTTAGTCTAAAAAATAAGAGTTGGCCCCCCCAAATATTTGAATTAGTCCAATAATGCTCTTAAAAAAAATAATTGGTCTAATAGTTATAAAGATATAACTTTATTTTTCACAATTCTATTTTTTATTGTAAAATGTGCTTTTATATTTGTTAAATATTTGATAAAATTTGGTATAAAAAATGTTCAAATCTATATTTTTCAACCCGTTATGTGACGATTAACAAGTCATTGACTCATTAAAAAAAATTTGTCACTAAAACTATACATGAAATGTGTCTTTAGTTGCCATATAACGTGTTAAAGCAAGGTAGCTTTAAATTTGTTTGGAGCCTAACTTATTTCTCCAAGTTTTGGATCATTCATGTTTTTGAAAATTTCATTAGTTCAATTGAAAGATTTTTTTACTTACTTTAGCATAAAATTTGATAATTTGTGTTTAAAATGAAACTTTTTAAGATTTTGACTATGAAAATGGAAAAAATGAAATTTATTTTATGAAAGATCGCCGTCAAAAATAATTTTGATTGAAAATACTAAGATCTTTTTTTTCTTGTTGGGTGTGTGTATATGTATAACTTATCAAATAAAAAAGTGTGTATATATATGTGTGTATATATAATAAAATAGCGTGCGTGTGTATATATGTGTGTGTGGGTGTGGAAGTTGTCTTGATAAATATATTAGCATCGCAACTTGGCCCCCCCAAACAAAAATTCCTGGCTCCGCCCCTGGTGGGTGGAAAGCTTTCAGCTTTCAGTGTTTGGCAATCCTCCCTTCATTTTGTTGTGTTGTGCTTTATGTATTTAAGAACTATTGGACACTAGAATTCTAAATTGATATTATATTATTCCAGGATACTAGATCAGGTGCAACTTTGACAGCTAAAATATCATTTTGTTCTAAAGTTAAAAAGTATCACATACTGTTCACATAAATATATTTTACCTGAACAAGCCCATTATTGCAATCAAGTGAATAAAGGCTTTCCACATATATAGTTGCCTCCATTCTTGGCTTGAGATCGTATGGTACTTTTCTATATACCTTTTTTTATCAAATCACAGACTATCAATTTGAAATTGCATTCTGAATTCAGTCCAACACCTTTAACTTGCGTCTCCTGCAATAAAACTTTTTCACCATTCTTTGACTGTTTGACACGCATATAGGCCTCGGACAAGTGCCCCTATCTGGAATGGTTGCCAATCTAGTCCAAGGCTCCTTCATCACCCATGGCTGAATACATAAATCATTGCATGATTCACCGGTGCACACAGATAGACACAGGTGTTCTCCAAAAGTCCCTAACTCCCATAACTCTGACATACTGTAATATTTTCCTAATGATTCATCTCTCGTGTAATAAGAAACAGATTTTGGCCATGGCAGCTCATGAAATATCTCATGAGCTAAATCAAAATAAATGATTGACGGCTTCATATAATGGTTAGCACTCCAATAAATTGTCTCATTGTAGTATATAGTATTTTTGCTAAATGGAACGCTGCGGTTAAAAATATTGTCCTCATCCACCAGAATTGTCCTCCAAGTAAAGGTCTTGAGTGAAAAGATCTCGATCTGCAATATATCAATATCGAAAGTCTGGTAGGGCCTTAATATCTTGTGATCATCAGTGGAATAATCGTAGCCAAAGCCAAAACGGCGAAACCAACAAGAAAATGAATCAGGTGTTGATGTTGGACTTGGTATGTTTTTGAACTTTTGGTAGATGGGTTCCAAACCAAATATTGGGATGTACGTATGTGCACATTATATAATTCAATACATAACAAGCCATTGCAAGAAGCCAAGTTTGTCTCGACATCTTTTTCACCCCACAATGGAAAACCATGAAAATCAACATAAACAAGTTGACCATGAACAGCACAGCTTCGAAACAGTGCTCTATAACCTGATGATAGAACACAATTGTCAGTCAAAACAAGGATGTTCATGCGGTTGGAGTTTTGAGATGCTCTCTGAAAGTGGGATTTAGCAAATTGGTGACTACTAATCAAAGTGTGCCATGCTTTGGATATGCACTTGAATCGCATTAGAGACTTTACTAGTAGTCTCGAAAGAATTTCCTCAACGAGGTCATTTGGTATAATATAGTTTCGTCGCTGTGCCTTGCAGATTCTCATACTTCAGCTCAGGTCCTTGGCTCTCTATAATCAATATATAAGAAAAAGAATGGTTAAAGAGTTACATTCTAAACCCTGTAATTAGGAATGTAACACGTTAAAATTTATAGTGAAATGAAAAGGTCCATCCTAAACAAAGTTATGTGTGCTAATTTGAGGTATTGGGAGGACAGATTGTATTTAGTTGAGAGCACTTAGCCGATGGTTACTGTAAGTCCGTAGCATCCTGTTTTTGAGTATGTGAGCATTCTAATGTTAAAGGTGGTCTCTCTCTCTCTCTCTCTCTCTGTGTAACTGACTTGTAGTTTCTGCACAAGTGAGGCTTTCTCTGTTTCTTCTGCAGAAGTTCGGTTGTAAAATTTTTAAGTTTATAGAAGTTATTAAAATGTAAAATTTGTAATTGATAAGTAGCTACTAAGTGTCAAAGAAAGAAGCAATTGAAAACTAGATGTCAACAATCTAGCCAATTGTAGAACTAAGTGGCTGCAAAATGAAATTGAAGAAACATGCCTATAGACAACTCCCAGGCTCCCAGGCTAGGTGTCATTCAAAGAAAAAACCAAAGGTTTCTATATAAATCATGCAATGTAACAAAACTGTACTAAAGAAACTGAATTAATTCAAGAGCAAATACTTTGTTGTTTGCCGTGTCCCTTATCTCTACATAATTCAAAATACTAAATTATCTCTTTAACCAAATAATTAAAACGAGAAGAAGTGTGTTGGTATTTGCCACCAGTTGTAAAAGTTGTTGGTTGTGCCCTGCATTGCATTGGGCTTGCACAAAACTGGTTGTATTGTAAGCGATTTAATGAAAACCTAGTTTTTGTGTTATCATTTTTGTAAATATTTTGGCCTCTTCCTTATGCTAGTACTTCTTAGGTGTCTTACCACATAAAATTCCAGACTTTGCCTCAAGGTTGAAATTAAATGGGAAGAATATATATATATATATACACACACACCAAAACGTTTTTCTTTTTAAAGTATTCGTTTGGAAATAGCCTATCTAGCTTTTTGTTGACAACTTAAAAAAAATTAAAAATAGTGAGAAAAAGTGGAAGAAAATTGAGGATTTAAAAAACTGTACATGAAAAATTAAAAGTTGAACCGAATGCCAAATAAGCTTTTAATCTGTCATTGATATTCTTAAAATTTAATACTACGCACACTATCAAAATCTTAAAATTTTTTACAAGAGATTCCAAATTCAAAATCACGAAAAGTAAAAGGAAATGGAAGAAGAGTACCTTTCAACAACACCACTCAAATCAATTGCGGTCTGTTTGGGATCCGCTTATTTTGCTGAAAGTATTATAGATAAATGTAAAAGTTAACTAAAATAGAACAATGGGGCCCATGAATAATACTAAAAAAATTACAGTGAGGTTCATGAATAGTAGCAAAAATAAGCTGAATAGAAAATTAAGTTGGCTTTTTAATTTGAAACCAAACACACACATAGTAATATCAGAAAATTACAAAACCCAATTAAATCAAAAAATCACAAACCCAATGAAACCCACAAAACCCAGAGCGAGAGAGAGATGAGAAGGTATATATATTTGAACTTCTTAATTTTCGTTTTAGATTTGAGAGGAGAAATTTTCTAGGAATAGTTGGTGCCGTGCGGGAGATGGAAATTTTGAGGGATCTTTTACCATGCATTGATTGATTCGATTTTATTTCTTACCTTTTACAAAAATTATCATTTTTAGTCCTACGTTTTGATCATGATCAATTTGGTTATTATTATTGTGGGTACCTAGGCATGCATGCAACGTCCTAGGCATGCGTGGCACCTCCTAGGCCGTCCTCGGCATGTTTTGCAACGTCCTAGGCATGCACGGCACCTCCTAGGCCGTCCTTGGCATGTTTTGCAATGTCCTAGGCATGCATGGCAACGACCTAGGCATGCTTGTCAACGTCCTCGGACGGTGTCCTAGAAGTCCCACATCGAAGGAAACCCCCCCCAAATGGGCTTCTTTCATATCCTTTATTTCAAATTGGCCCATTACACAACTTTGAACCCTTTGGGCCACTAGCCTTTATCAGTCCAAATTTAATTTTCTAGCTCACATATAATGACAAAAAATACAGTAAATACATAACACGTAATAACCTGGGTAATTAGCAAGCACAAAAAAACACACATAATATTACTTTCTAACCACCTGTTAAAACCACACAATACAAGAAAGAAAATTTTTCAAAATGCCTTTAGCATTAAGACCTAGGCAACAAAAGCACAGGAGGATAGAGCACATCTCAACCTATTAAACCTGCCAAGTTGTGCCAACCATTCCATACATTACACAAGCCAGCAAACAAATTCTAACAAATAATTCAATCACAGCCACACCACAAGTATGGCAACAAAAGATAATAAGAGCATCTCTTGCAATATTTTCATAGAGTCAAAGAAGGCAGAAAGGTAGTGTTACTGCAAGTGTGTAAGGCAGTAAACTACCAAGGCAGTTTATAATTAGTTACAAACTTACAATTATCAAATACCTAAGTATTTCCAAAAAATAGCTTTTCTAAAGCATTAAAGAGCAACTACTCTATAGTTTAGTCCATGACTTATAGAAAAGAAAGGTTATAAACTTAATAAGTTTTCTTTCCTATAAGCAAGAGTTGATTTATAAATTTCAATTAGAAAAGCACTGCCCAAAATAACTTCCAAATTGTATCCAAAAATCTGCCTCCCATACAAAATGTGTCCTTCCTCCTACAAGAAAATGGGCAAAAAGATATTTATCAACAAAAAATATAAGAACAAGACCAAAAAAACATAATGGTAATAACCAAAAACAATAGAGAGAGCAGAACCAAACTCAATAGAAATAACAGTAAGGGCAGAAACTTACCCAGTTCGTGATTAGTCATCAATGCTAATTGAGATACCTTTGTTTGAGCTTGAACTTCCACCACCTGCTGCTGCTTGACGTATAACTAGAAAAGAGAAAGAAATGAAGGCTATTAGATTAAATTTCATTTGCATAAGACACATTTAATAGCACTTAATAGACAAAAAGTTTGGAAGTTAACATATTACCTAAATCATGAAATTCATCTTCCAAGGCCTCTACCTCATCCTTTGATTTGTGAAAAGAAATTGGAACCAAGGCTTGAAGCTAGTCTTGTGCACAAACAAGATTTTGAACCAGAAGTGGAGAGAGTGAACTCGAAATGGATCAAGTATGCGTCCTCCAATACTAAACGCTGACTCAGAAGCAACAATAGAAATAGATACAGTCAGCACATCCCTAGCCAAGTTGGACAGCACTTGATACCTATCTGAATTGGCCTTCCACCACCCCAATATCTCAATTTCACATCCCCCTTCTACTTTCACAATTTTCAGCCAAATATTTGTCAATCTCATTGCTACACCTTATGGACTGCTCAACCTCCAAGAAACGGTCAAACCTAGAATTAACCATCGCATATGGATCGCTACAACCAATTGACTCACCTTCTATGTGTGTCCTCTAACTCCCACTTGGTACTTGTGCATTTGGTGAATCAACACGAGAGTAAAAATCATACAACCTGACCAAGGAATCCCTCACCAATTCAACCATCACATCAGCCACTTCATTCCCATAAATTTCAGAAAAACAAAACTTCAAAAACCTCAACTTCTTTCTTAGATCAAGAACCATAACCACATACAAGAGATGATTCATTTTATCCCCTTTCCCCCAATACTTATCAAACTTAGATTCCATTTAGGTTGCCATGTTTTTCAAGAGGTGGTTTTGAGATTTCTTAAATGGGAAATATTTCTTGAATAACAAATAGCTCATCAAAAAAGGTGTTTGCAATAACATACAAAGAACCTGAAAACTTTTTCATGGCATTGTAAAAAAGCTTCAAAAAACCCATAAATGTCCTACAATTTTGAAAATCAATACTACTAAGAGATCCCATACCACCACTATTCTCCTTGTTCATAAAGTATGAAGAATAACTATCATCCTCAAAGTCCATTCGTATGAACACTTTCTCAAATTTTTGTGTGGTTTCTAACATGAGGTAGGTAGAGTTCCACCTAGTTGGTACATCTAGACAAAGAAGAGACTTAGACTCAATACCTAATCTCTCCACAAAACCCACAAAAGTTTGATTCTATTTAGTGAGGACTTCACATACCTCACAGCTTCAGACACCTTTGCAATGATGCATCAATTTCTCTCATATCATCCCCGACAATCAGATTTAGGATATGTGCACAACACCTCATGTGTAAGAACTCATGTTCTAAAACAGTCTCCTCCCAATCTTTAGTTACATTTTCCAAAAACTTAATGGTGGCACCATTTGAGCTAGCATTGTCCACTGTTAAAGTGAATAAGCCATTAATACCCCACTCACGCAAACATAACTCAATCTTTCTACCTATAGTCTCCCCCTTATGGTCTTCAACTTGAACAAAATTCTCTTATGCAACTTCCAATCATCATCAATAAAATGACCTGTAAGGGACATATAACACAGATTTTGAATACTTGTCCATGTGTCCGTAGTAAGATACACCCTACGACCCTTCAAGGCCCCCCTTAGTTTCTCTCTCTCAACACCATAAATGCCAATCACATCCCTAGCCACAGTTTGACAGATGGGATATCCCTAATTCGCAACTTAGGTCGTAAGGTTGTCGCATATCTTTGGAACCCATACCCTTCAACAAACCTAAAAGGCAACTCATCTATTATAACCATTTCAGCAAATGCCTTTCTAGAAGCCTCAACAGTAAAGGCTGTTGGTACAAGTTGAAACTTTTCCTCCCCATCCATTTTGGGTTCAAATGCTAAGGTTTGTTACCCTTTAAGTGTCTTTCTATTAGGGTTTTTAACATAAATTAGCATATGATTCAATAAATTAGCAGTACCATGCCCCTTACTATCAGTTAGATAAGTTTTTTAACAGTAATTGCAAACAGCCTTAAAATGACCCTTACCAATATCTACTTTTTCAAAATGGTCCCAAGCAATAGACTTTTTCTTATTATTACACACATTGCCTTTACCTTTAGGTGGAAGTGGGGGAACCTCAGCATTAGTTGGAGTGGCAGTAGGTACAGCTTGGGCAACAGGTTCAGCTGTGGCAGTAGATGTTGCTTGGGAAAGGGGTGCATCACTTGAGGGTTCCATAACCTAAAGACATCAAATTTATGCATTAGCAAACAACCATAAAAGTAACACACAAACAATAACAAGAAGTTAAAAGAGAAAGAAATGATACCTCAGAGAACTCTTAGCTATTAGGGATTCAACCTTGAAAAGGAAGCAAAAAGCCTAGGATTTCAACTCCCATATAAAATTAAGATTTCAAATTTTTAAGTTAGGAAAGCAAAATGAATCAAACAAATGAGCAATAAAATACAATCATATAAGAAAATAAGAATGTGTTTGGATTTCATCTTTTTAAAATAGGGGTTCATCTTTTTTTTTTTTTTTTTTTTTTTTAGTGAAGATACAAGTATATTGATCATAGAAAAAAAAAAAAAAAACAAAACAAAGAATAAAACAGGCAGATAAGAAAATAAAAATGTGTTTGGATTTCATCTTGTTAAAATAGGGGTTCATATTCTTTTTTTACAGTGAAAATACAAGTATATTGATCATTAAAAAAAAAAACAAAACAAGGAATAAAACAGGGCAGATACAAATCACACTCAGAGCACTAACATAATGAATCAAAGGAAGAAAATGATAAACCCAGGGAATACTAACAAATCACACGCACTAACAAAACAAGGAATAAAACAGGGCACTAACAAATCACACTCAGAGCACTAACAAAATGAACAAAACAAGGAATAAAAGGAACAAAAAAAAAAACAAAAATGGATTAAAACAAGGCACTAACAAATCACACTCAGAGCACTAACAAAATGATAAACCCATATCACAAAGACACAAACACAAAATATAGAAAAAGAGGGATGAAATAGGAAGAAACTTTACCTGATCTGAGACTAGGAAGCCAAGTCTGAGAGGCTGAGAAGAGGCATGGTGGAAAGTGGAAACAAAGTGAGGCGGCGGCAACAACAACTAGCAACCCGGTGGAGTGAAGAAACTATAAAGATTTTGATGTAAAGGAGTAAAGGGATTTGTTTGTTTCAAAATAAAAAGAGAGATTTTGAAATCATTAGAGAGACTAGAGAGCAGAGAGAGCGAAGAACACTCGGGAAAAGACCAATTTATAAGAGAGAGATATGAGGGTTGAGAGTGTTTCGACCTTGAGTCTGAGTCGAGTGAGGAGGAGTACGGAAAATCTGATTTTGATTTTGATTTTGATAAGTGTAGCCGAGTAGAGTCTTGAAACCCTAAACCATGATTCATGAATAGAGGCATGGGAAAGATCAAATCTAAGTTTGATTTGAAGGGTAGCCGACTAGCTGTTGGGGAGGGTAGAGAGAGAGAGAGAGAGAGAGAGAGAGATAGAGAGAGAGAGTGTGAGTGTGTGTGTGTGTGAAGGCTGAAGAGAGTTAGAGAGGCTGAAGGGAAATTTCAGCCTATTAGTCCCAATTTTAGGCTTTTAGCCTATTAGTTTTAATTGGTTTCTTGTAAGTTGGTTAGTTTGTATCGTTTCCTCTTACTCTATTCAGTATACATATGACAGAATCTCTAAAACTTAGTTCATCATGTGAATATAGAAATCATTTTCCAAAGTATTGGATCATCTTCAAGTTCTATGGTTTCCTCAAGCAAGTTTAATATTAATAAAAAAGAATAACTCATAAAAATAATTTAAAATTTTTTAATGCACCACACTTATGAAGGTTGTTGTGTTTGTGTGTGATAATTGAATGATGAACGGTTGATAAGAAAATTAAGACTTGGTTGTACAATATGTATGTATTCAAAAGATATTTGTTTTGAGTGTGTGTATATAACTATATATATAACTTTTGGAAGTTTTATTTTATTAATTTAAGAATTGTGAATTATTTTGTAGCTAGGTTTCTATAATTATAAACCTGCACTGAGTTGTTGACAACATAAGCACATATGTCTAGTATTAACAGTTTATATCTCTAGCTCCTAACAACCCAATAACGTTCTAGGTTAGACAACACTTCTAAATCATGGAAAAGAATAGAAGTTAAATACTTCTTCCCATTGTATTTTATTTTATTTTATTATGAATGTTTTTTTTTAATAAATGCTATCTTGCAAAATATCTATAATATGTGTATTATTAACTCTAGTGCATCACATGAGTTTTCATGTAGCAGTAGTATTAGTGTGTGTGTGTGTGTGTGTGTGTGTGTGTGTGTATTATATTTTGAGAACTCTTATTATATTATGGGTGTAACGAATGCTCAGAGGCAATTGTTAACAAACCATTATAAAAAAGTTTTGATATCACTTTTATGGGAAATAGAAAAAGCTGTCAAAACATTAATTGTTTTTTTTTTTTCTCATAAAATTTTTCTTAAAATTGTTCATTAACAAATGTCCTGAGGTCATTCATTAACATTTCCCTTATATTATTACCACATGTCAAAGCTAACCTTTTTTCAACATTTGGATCTCAACTCTCAACTACTTCGCCAATTATAAAATATTTCTTTTAATAAGTATTTTAAAAATAAACCAAGAAAAATTGTCAATTGACATAGGATTATTATTGATATTGCCTGAACAAATACCCATCCCTTTGCCAAGTCATCATCTTCAGTATCAGTTTCATTAATCCAACCCCACAAACTCGCCTCTCCTTTTTCAGGTCATAAATGTCTTTGATGCATAGTATCTCCCATTATCATACTTCAACCGAAGAGTGAANATAGAAATCATTTTCCAAAGTATTGGATCATCTTCAAGTTCTATGGTTTCCTCAAGCAAGTTTAATATTAATAAAAAAGAATAACTCATAAAAATAATTTAAAATTTTTTAATGCACCACACTTATGAAGGTTGTTGTGTTTGTGTGTGATAATTGAATGATGAACGGTTGATAAGAAAATTAAGACTTGGTTGTACAATATGTATGTATTCAAAAGATATTTGTTTTGAGTGTGTGTATATAACTATATATATAACTTTTGGAAGTTTTATTTTATTAATTTAAGAATTGTGAATTATTTTGTAGCTAGGTTTCTATAATTATAAACCTGCACTGAGTTGTTGACAACATAAGCACATATGTCTAGTATTAACAGTTTATATCTCTAGCTCCTAACAACCCAATAACGTTCTAGGTTAGACAACACTTCTAAATCATGGAAAAGAATAGAAGTTAAATACTTCTTCCCATTGTATTTATTTTATTTTATTATGAATGTTTTTTTTTTAATAAATGCTATCTTGCAAAATATCTATAATATGTGTATTATTAACTCTAGTGCATCACATGAGTTTTCATGTAGCAGTAGTATTAGTGTGTGTGTGTGTGTGTGTGTGTGTGTGTGTGTATTATATTTTGAGAACTCTTATTATATTATGGGTGTAACGAATGCTCAGAGGCAATTGTTAACAAACCATTATAAAAAAGTTTTGATATCACTTTTATGGGAAATAGAAAAAGCTGTCAAAACATTAATTGTTTTTTTTTTTTCTCATAAAATTTTTCTTAAAATTGTTCATTAACAAATGTCCTGAGGTCATTCATTAACATTTCCCTTATATTATTACCACATGTCAAAGCTAACCTTTTTTCAACATTTGGATCTCAACTCTCAACTACTTCGCCAATTATAAAATATTTCTTTTAATAAGTATTTTAAAAATAAACCAAGAAAAATTGTCAATTGACATAGGATTATTATTGATATTGCCTGAACAAATACCCATCCCTTTGCCAAGTCATCATCTTCAGTATCAGTTTCATTAATCCAACCCACAAACTCGCCTCTCCTTTTTCAGGTCATAAATGTCTTTGATGCATAGTATCTCCCATTATCATACTTCAACCGAAGAGTGAATCCAATTAGATTCTAAATTTTATATATATATATATATATAAAATTTTTTTAAATGTACTCATGTATATGCATGAGGTTACACACTAGTACGATATAATGGACCTACAAGCGCACAACATTTATCACCTTCTATTTCTAGTGTTAAAAATATTTCTAATACAATAAAAAATTTTATAGTTAAAAATATTTCTAACACAGCAAACAAATTTATAATTTAGTGATGTTGTTTTGAGTTCAAATCTTCAATTCATCCCTACTTATTGCCGGTTAAAAAGAAAAAAAAAATCATAATATGAATTTAACTTCATCATAGCCAAAAGGCCCAATTATTTTATCCATACTCCTATAGAAAAATCAGATTTTTATTTTTAATGGATCTTATTAGTCATTAATAAACCAATAGCAATTTTTTTTTTTTAATGAAAAACCAATAGCATTAATTATTAAGTTCATGATTGATTTATAATATGTCTACTAAATCCGATCCTTTAATGATAGATCAAAATTGTATTTTGTACTGTGAGTGATATGACTCATGGTTACATTGGATATGATGCAATAAATGAATCAATCATCGTGCCTAGGGTTGTTCACTAAACCACACAAACCGCAAAATCCGCACTAAACCCGTTCGTAAAATAGCATAACTGACTGAACCGCAAGTAATAGTGCATCGCACCAAATAATGCAGTGCAATTTGCGGTTTTATAATAAGAAAACCGCATCGCACCGCATCCTCTATATATTAATATGTTTATTTTTTTAATATTAAATATATTATTAATAGTTAATAACCCTAGTTTTCCAAAAATAATAATAATAATAATAACTCTAGCAAGTGTTGATTAGGAAAACCAACCCAAAATATAGAAAAACTAGCTCAATAGTTTAAAACAAGCCCAAAACAAAGGGAAAAATCAGTTTTGGGCTGGGCAGGAAAATCCCTAAATTTGAAAAATATACTTGCTTTAAACCGCATCTTATATACTGCACTGCACATGTGACTGCAAAAATGAGCTACGTTACGATTATGGTTTTAGCTAAACTCTAAACCATACTGCACATGTGATTGCAAAAATAAGGTGTGGTGCAATTATGGTTTTGGCTAAACTGTACTGCAAAATACGGTGCTAAAAATGGCCAAAACCACAATACAACACACCATGAACACCACTAATCCTGTAGAACCAAATTACACCCTCTATGAAGAGCCAAACTAGTATCATCCTTGTCATTTTAATGCTTTAAAATTTAAAGACCAGTTGTGTACCAACAAAGAACCAACCCTTACCAAGAAGTCAAAAAAATAAAAATAAAAAGAATTTGATGGTTATGTTTGATTGCCAAGAAAGTGTACTAAGATGCAAGAAAAACAAAGTCCCACATTTTTTTTTCTCTTTCTCTTTTTAAAATTGAAATTTAAATTTAGCTGCTGACATGACATTTTTTAATTATTTTATTAGCAGTGTCAACTTTATTTATTTATTTTTTTTTGGTGATAAATGTCAACTTTTAAGTTTATTTGCATATAGACATTTTTCTTCAAAAATAAGGAACAAATTAATTAAATTAATTTAAAAATAATAATTGTGGGTACCTAGGCATGCATGCAACGTCCTAGGGCATGCATGGCACCTTCTAGGCCGTTCTCGGCATGTTTTGCAACGTCCTAAGCATGCATGGCAACGACCTAGGCATGCTTGTCAACGTCCTCGAACGGTGTCCTAGGAGTCCCACATCGAAGGAAAACCCCCCACTTACTGCCTTATAAGCTGTGAAGCGAAGGGAGTAGTGTACCATCAGTTTATAGTCATTCGAATGACTAAACTGATGGTACACTACTCCCTTCGCTTCACAGCTTATAAGGCAGCAAGTGGATATATATATACATGATTCAATGATATATAAATCTTTGTTAAAAGTAAGCCCATTAATTTGGGCCCAAAAAGCCTGTCAAAAATTGAGTTAAAATTTTTTTTATGCAAATTCACAATTTGCATAACCGACCCATTCAACTGTTGACCCGAATCACTGAGTTTGACCCATATATTGGGTCGGTTGTGGGTCACATTTTTTATAACCCGATTCAGTCGGGTCGAGTCCAGGTCAGGCCCAAACCCGACCCGACCCAACTCGTGGACAGCCCTAGCTGTAGGTTGTGATTTGGGGGCAGTGGGTTTCAATTTTGGGTCTGTGGGTTGGTATTTGGGTGGGGGGTCATTGGTTGGTTCAATTTTGGTGATTGGTTAGTGGTGGTGATGTCTGGGCTTTGGTGGTAGGTGGTTGCTAGTGGCTGTTGTTGCGGCAGTGGTGGTTGTGTCGTTGTTGTTGTTGTTGCTGTTGATGATGATGATGATGATAGGAAGGAGTTAATATTATTTTAATGTGTAGTAAATATTATTTTAATATATAGAATTGTAGGCTAAAACATCTGATAAATAGGATATTGTAAAATGATGTGATAAAATAATAAATTAGACTTTTGGTGTATAAAAATGACATTTTTTATGAAACATCTACTACGGATGCTCTAACAAAAGTAATACAAGTTTGAATTGTCAAATCCTTAAAAAAAAAAAAATTTGTCAAATGCCTTTGAAACTTGTGTATTTTTAATATTGAAAAAAAATATAAAAATCTATTTGAAATTTAAGTTGTCCAAGTTCACGTGGGTAGTGTCAGGGCACACTTCGACATTTAACAAAAGGTAAAGTCTCTTATTTGATAAAAACAAAAAGCAAAGAAAGTTAAAACAAACATCAGTCAGTAAGAAGAAAAACAGAAGTGGAGCAAATTTGAACGAAAGATGAAGAAGAAGAAAACCAAAGACAAAGAGGAGATGGAGAATGATCGGCGAAGTGGCGTCGCTGCCAGAAAAGTGGAAGCGACTGCAAGGTATAGGTATCTTTTCTTTTCTTTTTTTGGAAAAAATGATTTTATTTAAAGGGACATTTCTCAGATTCAAGCAAAGAAGACCATAGAAAAATGCACCTCATGTACTAGTTATTGTGCCCATGATAAATGCCAGCATGCTAGGTAGTCACGCATCAGGAAATCCTTAATGATGACTTCTCACATGAAACGGTAAGAATTCTAGAGATCCAACTTTAATTCCTACAAATAGGGTTAATTGATTGAAAGAGTTTAGCATTGAAGATATTAAATGAAGAAATACAACATTGCATTGTACATATTCATAATAGGCGCAAAAAGACATAATTGAATTGTCATAAGATTTTTGTCTTCCTATTACAATCCTTAGAAATTATATTTTTATCCCCAAAAGACTAATGAAGGTGAATAATACTAGCCATTTTAAGTTCACGTGTGAAAAAAATACATATAATAATCCCAGGTGCAAACTCTTTCATCAAAGAAGAAAGCTGATATTCTATGAAAAAGACTATTATTTATAATCCCATCAGCAATTAAAAAAAAAAGAGTCATGGGCCGCACTCAAAGTTCATCAATAGAAGTTTTGGACTAGCTTTGGCAAGCCCTCCCTGAATCAACTCTAAGTGGCCTTGCGAATTCGCACAACCTAGCTTCTGCTCTTACTTATCATGAAATCATCATCCCCATCCCCAATTCAGCCATGGGCCTTACTTAAACCCTTAAAAAAGTCATAGGCCTCACTGAAAGCCCATCAAGATAAGTTTTAGACTAAGCTTTTACCCTTCCCAAATCAACTCCAATTAGTGGGCCTTGAAATTTCGGACAACCTAGCTAGTGCGTATCAACAAGAACAGTATATAATTTCTGTGTGAACTCAGAAAAGGTTTAAAAAGAAAGATAGAAGTCAAAAACTACAGTATTCAGTAGTGCATGTGTATATGACAAATTGACAACTGACAAAGGTGAAAGGTTGCTTTAATAATGGCGAAGAGTGGAAAGGAAAACACTTGTGGTCCACACGGTGCTCTTTCGGTGCTGGGTCCAATGGGTGTTTTCTCTGCTTTGAATAATTGATGCAAGTTGGGAACTATGCTTGTTTTCTTCGCATCCTTGTACCTTACATCTACGCGTTTTACTTTCATCGAAGCACTCAAAAAGCATGGTCTTTGTCTTTTATTCCACCTGAATAGTCCATTCCCACCCACTGTCATAGATTGTTCTGGTTTTACTCTTACCCTCCAGTTCTCTGTTCTCACAAAGACACAATTAGCATTCATTCAATTCTCTCTAATTAAAGAAATGGCGGAAGGAGCTCTGTCCGGCGTTGCTAAAGGAATCATTGGGAAAGCGGGCGACCTAGTAGTCCAAGAGATTGCGCTCATCTGGGGTGTAAAAGCGATATTATTTCTAAACACATTCTATCACTTTAATAAGTTGTGAAAAAAAAAGGAAAGGAAGGTTCCATAAAATAAATTATTTATTTCTATTTTAGAGCATCTCATCTCTCTCCCCTTGTTTATATATATATATATATATATAAACAAAGAAATGAAGTGAGAGTAAATAAATGACAAAGAGATATTGGAACATCTATTTGGAAGAAATTACCCGAAATTTGATCTTGGTTTATTTGAGATGGTTTATTTGAGATTGTTCCTTTTCATCGTAAATTCGTAATCAAAGATGTTTAATGCATTATAGAATTGTTGATTAATATTATTTGAAATCTAAAAAAAAAATATTTTGTATCACTTTTTTTGTTCCACCAATCATGGTACATATGTGTTTTGATTTTTTTTTTTTAATTTTGATTATTTTATATAAAAAGTGAAACAAATGAATAACAAGTTGTGAATGGTGAAACTCAAAAGATGGTAAAGAGGATTTGTATTCCTTAAAACCAATATATAACTTAAGCAAGAAGCTTTTAATTGACTTATTTTAGGATTGTTGATGAGTTTTGTTTCATTGAATTAACTTATTTTGCTTAAAAAATAAAGTAAATAAATTGGAAAATAAACTCAATACAGTATGAAGGCTACTTTCATTGTCCATACTTCATTGGCATCAATATATATATATATATATATATATTTAATCCTTAATTAACTATGTACTCTTCTACCAACAGGATCAAATCCATAAACAATAGCTATCAACAAGGATGTAATGTTTTGTAATTCAATTAGTTGGCAATTCCTAATCTTTTTGATTGATACATCTAGGATTTAAATTCTCATGCTCTCCAAATTATAAAATTATCAACAACAAGAAGTGTGGAAAACTCAGGTGCAAACTCTTTCCCCAAAGAAGAAAATGGATATTGTATATACATGTGAAAAGGCTTACATGAAATCATCATCCGGCCATCCCCAATTCAGCCATGGGCTTTGCTTAACCCTTAAAAAAGTCATAGGCCTCACTGAAGCCCATCAAGACAAGTTTTGGACTGAACTTTTACCCTTCCTGAATCAACTCCAAGTGGGCCTTGAAATTTCGGACAACCTAGCTAGTACGTTTCAACAAGGTTACAAGAACAGTATATAATTTCTGTGTGGACCCAGAAAAGGTATAAAAAGAAAGATAGAAGTTAAAAACTACAGTAGTAGTGCATGTGTACATGACAACTGACAAAGGTTGCTTTAATAATGGCGAAGAGTGGAAAGGAAAACACTTGTGGCGCACACGGTTTTCTTTCGGTGCTGGGGTGCACACGGTTTTCTTTAATAATGGCAAGGTGGGAAACTATGCTTGTTTTCTACGCATCCTTGTACCCCACGACTACGCGTTTTACTTTCATTGAAGCACTCAAAAAGCATGGTCTTTTTCTTTAATTTCACCTGAATAGTCCATTCCCACCCACTGTCACAGATTGTTCTTGTTTTACTCTTGCCCTCCAGTTCTCTGTTCTCACAAAGACACAATTAGCATTCATTCAATTCTCACTAATTCAAGAAATGGCGGAAGGAGCTCTGTCCGGCGTTGCTAAAGGAATCGTTGGGAAAGCGGGCGACCTAGTAGCCCTAGAGATTGCGCTCATCTGGGGTGTCAAAGACGAGATCAACAAACTCAAGGACACAGTTTCCACTATCAAAGCTGTCCTTATGGATGCAGAGGCGAAGCAACACAACAGTGAAGCGATCAAACTGTGGCTGCAAAGGCTTAAGGACGCCATGTTTGATGCGGATGACTTACTGGATGAAATCTCCGCTGAGGCCTTGCGACAGGAAGTGATGACCCGTGACAAGAAGGCCAAAGAGGTACGCATCTTCTTTTCCGAATCTAACCAGCTTGCATATGGTGTTAGAATGGGTCATAAGGTTAAGGAGATGAGGGAGAGGCTAGTTGCTATAGCTGCGGACAGACAGCAGTTTCACTTGGAAGAACGTTGTGAGGAGAGACAAGTCAGGCATAAGGCAAGACAGCAGACTCATTCTGTTGTACGTGCTGAAGATGTTATTGGGAGGGAGAAGGATAAGAAGGCCATCATTGGGTCTCTGTTGGATCTCAATGTCAAGGAGAATGTTTCTGTCCTTCCGATAGTTGGTATCGGAGGACTAGGAAAGACCACAGTTGCTAAACTTGTCTTCAATGATGAAGAAATCAAGAACCATTTTGAGCTAAAATTGTGGGTGTGTGTCTCTGACGATTTTGATGTGAAGATAATTGTTGAGAAAATCTTGGAATGTATAAATAAAAACAAACCAAAAGGCCTTGAAATGAACACATTAGTCAATCATCTCGAGAAAGAAATTAATGGAAAGAGATACATGCTTGTGTTGGACGATGTGTGGAATGAGGAACGTGAAAAATGGAGTGAATTGAAAAAAATTTTAATGGGTGGTGCAAAGGCAGTAAAATCTTAGTGACTACACGTAGTGAAATCGTGGCAAAGATTTCGCAGCCTATTCAACTACATGTGCTAAAGGGTTTAGAAGAACAATATGCTTGGTCTTTATTTAAGAAGATGGCGTTTGAAGAGGAGGAAGAAGAGATGAATGCAAGCTTTTTAGAAATTGGGAAGGAATTTTTAAAAATGTGTGTAGGGGTTCCGCTTGCAATTAGAACAATAGGTGGTTTATTGTATTTCAAAAAATCCAAAATAGAGTGGAGATCATTCATAAACAATGAACTTTCAAAAATACCTCAGAATGAAGATGACATTTTACCAACGCTAAGGTTGAGTTACGATCATCTCGCGCCACACTTGAAGCAATGCTTTGCTTATTGTAGTCTATTTCCAAAGGATTGTGAGATTAACAAGTCAAGTTTGATTAATATGTGGATGGCGCAAGGGTTCATCACATTGTATGATGAAAAGCAATGCTCAGAAGATGTTGGTCATGAGTATTTTATGGATTTACTTTGGAGATCATTCTTTCAAGAAGCTAAAGAAGATGAATTTGGCAATATTTCAGAATTCAAAATACATGATCTCATGTATGATATAGCAATACAAGTAACGGGATCAGAGAGCACCACCGGTTATTCAAAAGAGAAAGACATTGACGAGAAAACTCGGCATGTGTCATTTGGGGATATGTTGCACTCATCATTGGAGATTCCGATCTCATTATCCAAAGCAAGAAGGATTAGAACATTTCTTTTGCCATGTCAACCAGAGTCTTTTACTATAAATTCGAACCATTCAACTTGTAGTGCAATTGTGGCAAGTTTTAAGTTCATACATTTGTTGGATTTGCATGGAATGAAGATTAAAACAATTCCAAGTTTTATTGAAAACTTGAAGCATCTAACATATCTTGATCTTTCTTGGAATGGAGATATTGAGATGCTTTCTAATTCTATTGTCAAGTTGTACAATTTGCAAACACTTAAACTCTCTCACTGTATTAAACTTAAAGAATTGCCAAGAAATATTAACAAATTAGTCAACCTAAGGTTTCTTGAGATTGATAGTTGTTGGGATTTGACTCATATGCCAAATGGACTAGGCCAATTGACTCATCTACAAACATTGTCAAGATTTGTGATGAGTAGGGGTAGGATTGATTCAGTACCTAGGAGTAACGGTGGATTGAAGGAACTTGGCAGGCTAAATGAGCTAAGAGGAAATCTGTCAATTGAAAATCTCAAACATGTAAAAGATGCCGCATTAGAGTATAAGGATGCAAATTTGAAAGAGAAACATCGTCTTGATAGGTTGGACTTAAATTGGGTAAAAGAAGACATTGATGAGATGGGTGTTAGTTACGATGACAGGTCACTGGAAGCCTTGCAACCACATATAAATCTCAAAGTATTGCGTTTAGAGTGGTACGGGGGAGTGAGTTTTCCACATTGGTTTCTGTCCCTCACAAATCTTGTCCAATTTAAAGTAGAGTATTGTATAAAATGCCAATATCTTCCACCGTTGGACCAATTGCCTTCTCTCAAAATTATCTATTTGCACTGTTTGGATTCTTTAGAGCACATATCAGATTCAGAGAGAGATAACAGTGATCCTTTATTCTACCCATCTTTGGAGAAACTCGATATTTGGTATTGCGGTAATTTAAAGGGATGGTGGCGGGGAATGAGGGATTCTCTTCCTTCATTTCCTCGTCTTTCTGATTTAGAAATTTGGGAGTGCCCTCAGCTGACTTCCTTTCCTCTGTTTCCATATCTCGAAAGATTGAGGCTAAATAATTGTAGCTTGAACTTGATGCAGTCATTGGAGAGGATGATGATAAACAACAAGACTTCTTCAGGGAATCTACCTTCAATCACTTCTTCTTCTTCTTCTACAATTGTTGCCCCTCTCTCCAAATTAAGTCACATGGAGATAGAGAACACGGAAGAAGCTTTGCCAGAGGAGTGCCTACGAAATCTCATTTCTCTCCGTACTCTATGTCTATGCAAATGTCCTCTTCCTCAAGGCATGCGATATCTTACGGCACTTCAACGTCTGACTGTTTGGAGATCTGAGGTGGTTATATCCAATGATTGGGTTGAGATGGAATGGCAAGGACTTAGGACCCTTCTCTCTTTGCATTTCTTTGACCTTCCGAAGTTGGTCTCTCTCCCAAGGTTACTTCAAAATGTCAGTTCTCTACAAAATCTCAAAATTTTGTTCTGTGATAATTTGATAGCCGTACCGGAGTGGATCTGCAAATTTATATATCTTCAATCACTAATAATTTTGGGTTGCCGTAATTTGGAATCATTGCCAGAAGGAATCAGTGCCCTGCCCTCTTTGCACACACTACAAATTTGTGTTAATCCCATCTTACAGAAAAGATGCAAGAAGCAAATCGGGGAAGATTGGCATAAAATTTCTCACATTCCCAATTTGTATGTAGAAGAGCCAGGTATATAAAAGTCACCATTTTACTCAACCTTCAATTAAAAAACAAAAAAAAAATCCAAAAGCCCAATTCTTCTTCTCCATTTGTTCTCTCTCAACGTCTGTATTTCTTGGTGATTAGATTTCAGTAAAGTAAAAGGCGAAACAACAATTTGCAGAGTTCAAGTTATTGGGAGTTAATTAAAGCTTTTGGGTGCTGCAATTGTTCAGCTTAGCAACTCACTCACTGGCACTATCTCCTTTCTTTTGTTTATCTAGCTAATAATTTTCTCATAGATTAATTTCTTAGATTTTATTAAATTCCATCTTAGGATTTTCAACCGGGTTGATGTGGTGATGTATTTGATTTCCCATTGTGTAACAGAGTCAAAATTGGCAAAAGGTAATATTACTAGGAGAATTGAATCAGATAACCATGCCGTAGGAATCAGCTCATTGTACAGGTATACTGTTGCTTCAGTTCCATTTTATATAAATCTTCCAATTTGCTGTTCTACAGATAATCTCATGTATCACAATTTATTATCTAAGTTAAATCACCATCGGATCATGCTTTACAATAAAATATAATTTTCAAGCATCATGGTTTTATTTTGAAAAATTGCTTGATATTTAGAAGGAAAATGTTACTATATGTTACCAAAGCAACGAACTATCTAAATTTTCTCACTTTGTTGATTTTAATATTGTTAGTTGGTTTGAGCTATAAAAAAACGAAAAAAAGAAAAAGAAATCTTCCACTGACCTGTTTTATAACACCAAATATACTTTATAGAGATCAAGCACCTATTAATTATTGTTGTTGTGATTACAGAAATATTCTAATCAAGATGATTCCTTTTTTTTTTTAAAGCTATTTTTCCTACGGATAGTAGAAGTCGAAGAGAAGGAACTTAAAGGCGCCGGCGCTGAACCCTTGCCTGACAGCCGCCGCGGTCTCTGCATCCATGGCTGGGAGATCGAAACTTGCAAGCTCTCCATTCTCACCTCCTCCAAGCTCCAATTGTCAGTCTCTCTCTCTCTCTCTCTCTCTCTCTTTTCTTTTCTTTATTTTTTTTTAGTTTTTTTAAGTTTTTTTTTATAAATTACTAAACTCAGAGCATAAACTGAACCATTTCATATAATGATTTTGTTGTTTTTGTGTTAATTTTAGCTTGTGCAAATTGAATTTTGCTTTCTCTCTCACCATATTGCTAGCTATATATAGTCGAAAAGCGGTGATCAGTCAGGTTTTCTTGAATGTGATGAAAACGTTAGGAGAAGTTTTTGAGTAGTTATGTGGAAACTGAAAATTGGTAAAGTCTCTTGACATTGTCATTATACTAGGAACCTCGGATCATATGCTACCTTCACCGAGATCAAAAATTGACATAAAAAAAAAACAAATGTACATTGACATGTATGGACTTTGTATACCAACATTCTTTTTTTCCAATTTGGATTTAATTTGGTAGAGGTTGAGTGTTTGAGTTGAGGAATCAGCATCTCCAAAACAAATTGGGTATAAGGCTTATTTAGTGGTAGTTATGGAAAATTGGAGATCTTCATGTTGCCAGAAGAAGTTTGATGATATATGTTAGGGGTGTATGAGTATATGTTACCACCTAAGTCGTCATGGTTATGTTATGTGCTTGTAGGTGGGAAGAAAAGCTTCAGACTTCTCACTTGCAAGAGATGGTTTTAGGGAGAGTTGTTTAATTCTTAAACATGTGGATAGTGTCACCAAAATTCATTTCAATGCATTCAATGCTCTAGCTGGCTGGAAGCAAGAGGCATTATGTCCAGTTGAGGTCCCTGCAGCAGCAAATTAAGTGGAAATTCAGAAGGTAAGCTAGGTGTCTGTATGTAATTTCTTTGTTGTGGACAACTGGGTCTATAAATTTTTTCAAGTATAAGTCTTGAAGGATTACTACTTTTGTGAACTGTTTTATCACCTACTTTATTAGTTTACATGTTGAACTGTTTTTTTAAACCTGATGCATCATTTTAATGCGAATGATGCAGGCTTTTGTCATGTACATTTATATAGCCAGCTTTCTACAACAATATGTGGCTTTCTCAAGTGATTCATCAATGGAGGTAACTTATATACAGTATCCTAACCTCCCACTCAAGTGTCCTTTGTCCTTATTTCTTTTGGTTCTTCTTTCACATCTTCAATATGTGAGTGTAATTGATGATTGTTGTAATTTGTTCCTATCCATTTACATACTAACATCAATTCTTGTTTTACTGTATTTCACATGCATCAGCACAAGACAAAAAGTGGAGAGTAAATATAGGGCCCCATGTATAGGTGATGTAGTGCTTTTAATCTCAAAGTACATTGAGATATAGGGATGATTGCTTTCATATAGTCTGCATATAGCCTCAGGACTCCTGTGAATGGTAAGCCTACTTATCTAAAATCGTGATGGTCTAACTACTGCTTTTGTATATTTTGGTATTTTATATTTGCAACTTTTACTTGTCCTGTCTGAGTCTGTTTCTAGGTATAATTTTTTTATGTCCTTTATTTTTTCCCTCTAAATATCCAATGATACTTCCCCTAGTAATGCCAGAGCTGTTTCACTAGTTCGTATAGCAAACGAGATATGCTTGCTTGCATCATAGTGCTTCTTTTAAGACATTTTAGCTTTATCTATTGAATGGGAAAGGGGGAAGGAAGATGAGGAATTTAATTCCTGTGAACCAAAAAAATATGAAACATAAGATTGGAAACTAATTTTTGTATCTTTTATCACTTATTTGAAGAATGCAAGAGGAAATAGGTCATGAGTGCATTAACCTGCTCACACGAGTACAACTGTACTTTTATTCACTTTCAGTAAATCAGTAATTCAACACATAGTTGATTGTTTCAAAGTGAAATATAAAAAAAATAATAATAATAAAAAAAATGTAAATGATGACATGTGTTATCTAGTTTGGATTCATTTGCAGAACTATTTCATATTTTTTTAGCATCTAATGAATCTCGACTAGAACGTTGTTTTCTTGACTTGGTAATTCCTTCGTAAATCTGCAGCTTGCATTATAATCAAATACTAAGGATACAGGTTATGCGAAAGAATGTAACATGAGATGTTGGTCAATTAATGCAGGTCAACAAAAGCAAATGAAGTTTTCCAAACGAATTTGTGGAATCCAAGTTCTTGTGCTAGATGATGAAAATTTTCTATGAGAGTATTGGTGAGTGAGAATCTTTATCATTTTAGAGCTGAATCAGGGAACTTGTGTTGAAGAGCTTAAGATTATTCACTTTTGAATTGGTTGCAAAAAAAACAAGTATACTCAGGAACTGAAAATTTTGGGTTCCATGAGTAAACTATGTTTCATAGATATATTTGCAGCCAAGTCTAGATTGAGTGTTAAAAGAGAGCAAAACTGAATTGATATTCACAGTACAATGCCATTATCAAAAAGTAATAACAAGGAACCTAGACTAACCCCATTTTGATCCTAGTAGCAGCGAGTAACTTGTCTTATAGGTAGAGATAACTTGACCTACAAGTATTGGCTTAAAAAAACCATGGGCTGTAATGGGCTCAAGGGCCCTAATATAACTAACACATAATACAGAAAATTAAGAATGTTATGATGAAATTACAGTACACAAACATAACACTTTGTTTTACTTTGGGTTCTTGATGCTAAATCATGTTGACCATTCAATTATGGAAAGTTTTGCTCAAGGAGGGAGGACGGTGATCACATTAAGGGCTTATCCAACTGAAGCAATTGACTAGAGTTCTTCCGCATGAGCTCTTGAAGCCATTCTCAAAGCCAGGGGTCATTGGTGGGAGAGTTGCTAATAGCATATCCATCTAATCTACTGGTGATAGTATAATTTTTCAAATAAAGTAGTCGCAGACCCACACAATACGTGGAAATAAATAATATTTTGACATTATAATATAATGTATAATTTGTTCTCTAAAATTTGTTGAAAATAATTTGTTCTTCCTTAAAATTAAACAATTTCTATTTAGTCCAATTAGAAAAGCTAACATAAGAAACGAAATTCATACATTAGTTTCATGAATTCTGTTTGCTTTAATTGCATTTTTTATCAATTAGATAACAATAAGACCTTTTGAACCATTTTAAAATATGAAGATGATTCTAGAATATATGTCAAAAGTTGAGGACAAAATATAGAATTTAACCAGGAAAAAAAAAGACTTGGTTTTCTTTGAGTATTTAAGTACTTGATCTCAAATATGTTACTTATAAACGTGACATTGTCCTTGTATACAGTCTGAAAATTCTAGTTTTAACTTTATGCCAGCAAAATACATTAATAGAATGCCACACGTTTTTTAAGAGTAAGAAGTACATCTAGTTGAAATTCGAAAAAGACTTGGAATGTGATATGTTGTAGAATGTAGCTTTAAACAGAGTAGTTCCTGAATAAAAAGCTATAATGATTAATGGTTATGATCATATACCATTTGATTGTACTATACGATTATGTTATCTGAGATTGTATAATAAAGGACAGTGGCAACTACATAAGATCATCAATAACTGAAGCTTTGTGACTCCTCATTATTTTGACAATGTAGGCACTTTGTCAGAACAAAGAAGCAGCAGTGTATATGTGCCTAGGGACGAGGCATTCTCAAAGGTGAAGCAGTTGACATTTTCAGCAAAGACCCTAAAATCTGTGATGCATGCACTGCTGCCTCAGCTTGAGATATCACTTCTTGACCCCCACTTGGGATTTCCACACTTCACTGCCATAGACTCACTATTTTGTGAAGGAATCACATTGCCTAAGCCTACAAATGCCAGCTTCTTTCAGTCAATACTACCAAGGCTTGTGAAGGCTGTAACTGATACTCAAGAGAATCTTTTGCTCTTTGAGACCCCTGCATTCATTGATAGTATGCACTTAGTGAAGGTACTTCACTACATAGGCAGTTCATGCTAAACAGTAGTTTCATCTTCACGATTTGAATTTTTGTTAGAGAGAGAGAAAGCAAAAGTCATAATTAATGTGGTGTGGCCTAATGGCCTATGCCCACAACAGAAAATCCTTGACGAGCACATCTTTGTTATTTGAATTATTTTCCTACAATGAACCCAATGTAAGATACATGCAGTAGATAACACTAGGCTAACCTTAGGGTTGTAGTACTTGTGTGACTATGATTAGTTTGCTTGCAGTGTAAGTACACAGGTACATTACATAGACCTCAAATGAGTTTAGGTCTCTTGAGCCATAATATTTTCAACATTCAGAACAAAAGAAATATGTTCGATTTGCAAATTTTCTATATATCAAATGGCTAAATATCTGAGTTATTCAGTGGAAAATTTTATTTATAATCTTAAATGGCATTAAAATTTGTGAGTTATGTCATGCAGGATTGGCCCATGAAGAGTAAGCTCGATCCTAAGATCTATGGACCTATAATTAGATGTCAATCTCCCTATGTTCCTTTCCTTTTGATGTTAATACTCCACTCAAAGTGTGCCTATAAATTTGCCTCTCTTTGTACAGTTACAATTGCTACTTTTCCGAATAGTTATTTTCAACATTTGCATCTCATTTAAACATATTTAATCTTAATATGCTTTCTATCAAATGCTAAGTGTGTAGATAGGTATACATGTAATAAAAACTAAAAGATAAAATTTTTATTACATGGGAAATCTTGAGGAGCAAAAAGTGCTCCCATCATTGCATAGCATGTTTTACCTGAAATTTCCAATGATTATCTAACCGTATCATCTTGCACTTACCTCTCTTCATAGGCAATCCACCTGAATGGTTGATGAATGAGTCCCCTAATTTCCATGGTTGCAGGCCTTGAAAAGTAAGAGGCTATTTGTGTTAGATTATCATGATCTGTTACTACCTTATGTGAACAATGTAAGAGAGATAGAAGGGACTACATTGTATGGTTCAAGGGCATTGTTATTCCTTACTAAGAATGGCACACTAAGGCCTGTTGCCATTGAACTCACCAGGCCTCCAACTGGTGACAAACCCCAGTGGAAGCAGGTTTTTACCCCAACGTGGGATGCCACAGGTTGCTGGCTGTGGAGGCTGGCTAAAGCTTATGTTTGTGCTCATGACGTTGGTTATCACCAGCTTGTCATTCACTGGTGAACACTATGCAAACATGAACTCAAATCGCGATAAATTGGCATTGCAATCAACTTCTTCTGTGAATGATTTTGTACAACCCTGAAACTATGGTTAAAAAATTCCCCTTAATATCATGCTAGTTGTCTACTTGGGCTCAGACAAATCACAATTGTTATCATTAATTTTTGGGATTCTTTCTTTGTACTTTTGCAGGCTACGGACTCACTGCTGTACAGAGCCATACATAATTGCAACTAACCGACAATTAAGTGCAATGCATCCAATTTACAGACTTTTAAATCCTCATTTCAGATACACAATGGAAATCAATGCTCTTGCCCTAGAGAGCCTCATTATTGCAGGTGGGATAATTGAAAGCGCCTTCTCACCAGCTAAATACTCCATTGAACTCAGTTCTGCTGCTTACAACCAGCTCTGGCGGTTTAACATGGAAGCTTTGCCAGCAGATTTGATTAGAAGGTATTGCAGATGATCAAAATAATATAAGATTGTTATAGTTTTATTCATGGTTTCTATAAGGTATAATCAGATGAAAAGTTGTGTGTGGTTATACTTAGGTTGCTACTTTTTCACTCAGTAGTTTCTCAACTTCTTGATACTTAATGAATTATCAAGCTTGCAAATTACTTTCCATAACACCCTCATTGAAATTTCAAAACAGTATTGTTGATCAACTTTCAAGGGAATAGTGCCCCTGACTAGAATGGTGAAAAAGAATACATGTTATCAATAATGACTAGACTGTTGAAGTTCCATGGCTGATCCCAAAATTTGGGGACTAAGGCTTGGTTTTGCTATTTTTTTAGGGGATGGCAGTTGAGGATCCAACAGCTGAGCATGGCCTGAGGTTAACCATCGAAGACTACCCTTTTGCCAATGATGGTCTAATTCTTTGGGATGCTATTAAGCAATGGGTAAGTGATTATGTGAACCACTACTACTCTGAACCATCTCTTGTTCAGTCTGATGGGGAGCTTCAAGCTTGGTGGACAGAAGTTAGAACAAAAGGCAATGCAGACAAGAAGGATGAGCCATGGTGGCCTGTCCTGAAAACACCAGAAAATCTAATTCATATTTTAACAACCATAATCTGGGTAACTGCTGGACACCATGCAGCTGTGAACTTTGGGCAGTATATGTTTGTTGGTTACTTCCCTAACTGGCCTACTATAGCTCGAACCAACATGCCAACTGAGAATCCATCCGATGAAGAATTCAAGAAATTTTAGAAAAAACCAGAAGTTGAACTGTTGAAATGCTTCCCTTCACAGATTCAAGCAACCAAGGTGATGGCTGTTTTGGATGTTCTATCAAATCACTCACTAGATGAGGAGTATCTTGGTGAGAATATGGAACCATCTTGGGAAGAAAATCCTATCATAAAAGCTGCATTTGAACAGTTTAGTGGCAGACTGAAGGAGCTTGAGGGAATCATTGATGAGAGGAACACCAATTTGAAACTGAAGAATAGAGTTGGAGTTGGAGTTGTACCATATGAGATCTTGAAGCCATTCTCAAAGCTAGTGGTCACTGGTAGGGGAGTTCCTAATAGCATATCCATCTAATGCGATGGTAGTAGCATCAGTTTATGTGTAAATAAACTAGAGTACATGTACTGTGGAATTTCACAACTCTTCCATCCCATGTGATTTTCTTGGTCTTGGATATAAGATGGTTAGAACTTAAAATGCTATTAGTTCAATTCCAATCAGATCTACTTTTGCAGGCTATGGAATCAACTTTGAGGTGTATTTTGATGAACTGGGGATTGAAGATTAAAAGACTACATGACTTGCATACAAATCTTAATTGAGATACTTTACAAGTTTTACTCATGATAGTTTTATTTTATTTTATTTTTTAAAAAGAAGTTGTATTAGTACTTGACTACTAATGTGAGATAGAAAATATGGAGGTGGGATGATAAAAAAAAAATGCTATGTCCATAACATTTTTACAACATTTTCACAACAAATCCTATGTAGTAGGTTGTTACAGATTGTTAATGGACAGGTAGAAAAGTAATTTCAGTGATAAGTTTAAATTTGAACCAATAACTACTAACTACTTCTGATTTGTTTTGAAAATATTATAAAAAGGAAATGGTACATTCGTGGGGGAAAAAAAAACAGTTTACTTTTTTTTTTAAAGAAATTGTATTAGTACTTGACAACTAACGTAAGAAAAAAATGAGGAGTTAGGAGAAAAAACTGTTTTTTTTTTTTTTTTAATTTGCTAAAAATTAGGAAAATTTTAAATTATTAATTTTACATGTTTAACCCTTGAAGGCATTTTAGACATTTAAATTGAGGATTGGGAAGCCTTTATTAGTACTTCTGATTTGTTTTGAAAATATTATAAAAAGGAAATGGTACATTAGTGGGGGAAAAAAAACAGTTTACTTTTTTTTTAAAAGAAATTGTATTAGTACTTGACAACTAATGTAAGAAAAAAAATGAGGAGTTAAGAGAAAAAACTGTTTTTTTTTTTTTTTTAATTTGCTAAAAATTAGGAAATTTTTAAATTATTAATTTTACATGTTTAACCCTTGAAGGCATTTTAGACATTTAAATTGAGGATTGGGAAGCCTTTATATAATAGTATAGAATCTATAGATAAATAAAAAATAAAATACTCTGTGTTATAAAAAGGGTAATGTTACGGTACTCGACTTAACAAAAAGTCGAGTTCCTTGAAAAAAAATATATTTAAATGTGTGAATAGTGTTGTGAGACCCAGTTTTAAAGTTTTTTTTGCTGAATTCCGTGCTTGCGGAATAATGCACAGGACCCGTTGAAAAACGCCCAATGCAGCTGAAAACACTTTTCAGCTCTATCCAAACTTACACTCAGACTTTCTTTTAAGTCAAGTTCCCTTGAAAAAATGGTTTTACAAAGTACTGGACTTGACAGAAAGTGGAGTTCCCTTGAAAAAATGGCTAGGCAGATTTGTCCATTAATAAAAGTTAAAAAGAAAAAAAGAAAAAAAAAAAAGAGAACCCATTTGACATAAAAATCTACATAAACAAAGCTTGTACTTCTGCTAGAAAAAGACTCGTATTTTAGTTTAGATTTTTAGATTTGCTCCCCAAAACAAAAGAGTGTATCTTTCATGGGCAAGTTGAACGAGATGACTCTAACAAAGGAGGGTGACTATAAGAATGTTAAAAGAAGGACAAATAATATTTTGAAAATGATAATAGTACTGTAGTATTTAGCAATTTAATTAGTGATAAATAAATAACAAGCAGCATTACCTGAGCGGTTTCAATGCAGAATGTATGGATACAACACTATAATATAGATATCTTTTTGTTTGAAAATGTGACTAAACTTTTGCAGGGATTTCTTGAATTAATGATTTAATCATTTCCAGAAATTTCTTGAATAATTGAGTTTTTGTAATTGACTTTCTGAACTCAAATAATCATATATATGTAACTAACATAATCAATATTAAATGATGGAAATTCAAACATTTATGAAATATCGTAGCAATTATATATGTAATATATATATATATACCCTCCCTCTCGGTCGATCATAGAATATTGAAGTTGTTTGTCGAATTTGGCTGGTGCAATTTAGTTTGAAAGTTTTAAGGCTGAGATATCAATGTATACTTCTTTATGATGTATTGTTTTTGTCTAAATTTTTTTAAATTGTTTTTTAAAGGTACCTTCTCAGGTGATTTTTCATTTTTCTAAATTTAAATTTAATTTTTCAATAAATCTCTACCAATTCAGAGTTTTTAACAATGTTAATGTATACTTCTTTATTCTCCTCTAACTGCTCTTTGTACTTTAACATTTCAGTGTTAGTTGAATCAATCTTTTGAAAATAATTGGTTTTGTAATTTTCTTCCGTTATTTAGCTCATGGCTCTTTTTCTGAAGCTCCACTTTTAAACCAGACCGTAAGTGCCAGAAGATCATCAAAAACTTCACCAAACTTATTGCAACTACTTATGATTTACAATTATAGAAATTAAAAAAAAAAATGTTTTAGACCTCTATTCATTCTAAATGCTCTAATCCAAGTGAAAATCCTGGTTTAGACCCCTATGTTAATTATTCAGAGGAATTATTAATTTGCCTCAATTAAGTAATCCACAAGATTATTATATTTTCACCACAGTTAATCAATCACCAAATGATAATGAAACCGAACATAAAAGAAAAGGCAATAGAGACTTACCAGGTGAAGTTATTGAATCCCTTCCTTCTTCAACCTCACTGCTCTTACGTCCATGATTTATAATCAATTCATTAATTTTCAATTTTAAACCAATTATTTTGTCCACAACCGGGTTCATCTCTTTCCCATACTCCTTCAACTATTGTCTGTTCTTTGATATTTCAGTGTTATCCCAATCAATTGTTGCCGTAATCAGGCTCCTAATTTTTTTCCTTCCTCAACCTCGTGAATCTTTTTCTCAAGAACCTCTCGGAGTCCATGAGCTTTATTTTTGGAATGTTCTGATGCAACAGTAAGTAATTTCTTATCTTTTTTATTATCTTCTAATAGCTTGTAAGCATCTGAAATATTGAGTTAAGCCTTTCACAATAATACAGCATTAGAATTTGGCTACAAATTCAGATGCAGAGGCCATGCAAATATAACATAAAATGATTAATTAGGTCTCAATGAACAACAGATAACTTTAAACAGGCAAGTAGATCAAATAAAATTCCATAATAGTTCTCTCCACAGGAGATATTCCAGAGAAAATCCAAAGCCAAACAAAAATATCTTGGAAACAAGAAATATGTGGCCAACATTGGAGCATCCTAACTATGACATTGGGAAGTAGGCTAGTTCAATCTTCTTCCTCAATGACCTTGGTACCCAATCCCTTTAAGCCCTCTGGAGGGATCTCTGCAACAGTGACTAGTGAGAAAAACTCCTCCTAGCATCTTCTTCATCATTTCTCTTATGCGCATAAACTCTCTTTGGCCCACTCCGAATCCCACGACTCCAGATATGCTTGTTAAGCTTGACATCCACCCTGACAATAGTTTTTCCCAAAGCCTTTTGGGTAAACTTCCTGATTTCCTTTATGACCTTTGGAGCCCTCTTCTTGAAAGTGCTGCACATGGGATTGGAAAATGGAACGGTTACTTAGCAGCGTCCAAACAACAATGCATTAGCTAACTGGGATACACAAAAAAATCAAGAACAAATATAGCCTTGTAGAGTGCATATTTTATAAGATTAGTAATAAGGAGAGAGAGCAGTAAGTAGATGGTAAAAACATAAACAATTTTAAGAAACAGATAAAGCCTTGTAGAGTAGCATCTTTTATAAGATTAAAGTTTCTCTGTGTAACTTATAGAAGATCTTAACTTTCAGCCACACAGGGCAGCTAACATCCAACTCTTGCGAATGTGTATACTCGAGAGAAAAGTTAGGATTTCAACAACTGTGAAGTCATACTAAAGCACTGAATATATTGCTTACCATTGTAACCCCAAATAAATAGAGAAACCATACATGACTCCAAGAAGTCCTCTGTTAAAGACATAGAAGTATATACTAGTTCCATTCCTCACCCAATACTTATAAAATTATATATCCATGCATATAGATAAAAGCTAGAGATTGAACTGACAGGAGGCTCTAGCCTCTCCAGAGAATTCAGGAGACATGAATGAATACTAGAAGAAAAAAAGGGCAGTAAATAATGTCACTAAAAGTAGGGAATTTTCGCAACATGATCACAGTTCATTAAAACTCCTCAAAGCAAAAGCCAATGACCTAGGAAGTACAAACACTTCACTTAGTGTGCTGTACCTGTATTGTACATCTGTCATACCGGTGTTGTATAGCGAAATAGAGGCTTCCACTTGACAACACAAGAGAAATGTATAATTTTTTTGTTATGTAAAAAATCCCTTATAATGGTAACCGCATTAATTCATTTGAGGGATAAATAGCTATTAAAAGGGATAGCACCAAATCCTAAGCAAAAATCACATATACTTTTCTATATACTAGGAACGTTATCAATTTATCTTATCATATCTCAAATCAAATTCTTAACAAGCCAAAAAAAAGAAATTAAGATCCTCTCCATTTTAAGCGAAATGTACTATTGAGTCATAATTTAAACGTGACACTAGATAGACACCTTTAAATTTGTAATATTTAATAAAACCATGAAGTAAAATCACCTCAAATGGAGAGAATCCTAAAACGAAAAGAACATAGCATTCATAATGTCTCAAATGAAGTGAATCAATTTTACTAAAATACATGTGGAAAGATTTCAGCTTTCAGTGTTTCATTTTGTTGTGTTGTGCTCTATGTGTGTTGTTTTTAACAACCAATGAACACTAGAATTCTAAATTGATATTATATTATTTCAGGATACTGGATCAGGTGCAACTTTGACAGCTAAAATATCATTTTGTTTTAAAGTTAAAAAGTATCACATACTATTCACACATATATTTTACCTGATTGAGCCCATCATTGCAGTCAAGTGAATAAAGACTTTCCACATATGTAGTTGCCTCCATTTTTCTCTTGAGATCATATCGTGTTTTTCTATAGGCCTTTTTTTTCAAATTGATGACTATCAATTTGAAAATGTATTCTGAATTCTTTCCAACTTGCTTCTCCAGCAATAAAAATTTTTCACCATTCTTTGACACGCATATAGGCCTCGGACAAGTGCCCCTATATGGAATGGTTGCCAATCTAGTCCAAGACTCCTTCATCACCCATAGCTGAATACATAAATCATTGCGTGATTCACCTGTGCACACAGATAGACACAGGTGTTCTCCAAAAGTCCCTAACTCCCATGTCTCTGATGTATCGTAATAAGAAACAGATTCTGGCCATGGCAGCTCATGAAATATCTCATCCGCTAAATCAAAATAAATGATTGATGGCTTCCTATAACATTTAGGATTCCAATAAATTGCCCCATTGCAGTATATAGTCTTTTCGACCAATTGCATGCTGCTGCAGATAAAAAAATTATTGTCCTCATCCACCCGAATTGTCTTCCAAGTAAAGGTCTTGAGTGAAAAGATCTCGATCTTCAACATACGAATATCGAAAGTGTGGTAGGGCCTTAATATCTTGTAATCATCAGTGGAATAATCATAGCCAAAGCCAAAACCGCGAAACCAGCTAGAATATGAATCAGGTGTTGATGTTGATGTTGGACTTGGTATGTTTTTGTAACTTTTGGTAGATGGGTTCCAAACCAAATATTGGGCTGTCCATTTGTCCACATTATATAATTCAATACATACCAAGCCATTGCAAGAAGCCAAGTTTCTCTTAACATGTTCTTTACTCCACAATGGAAAACCAGGAAAATCAACATCAACATGTTGACCACGAAAATCACGGCTTTGAATCAGTGCTTCACAACCTGATGATAGAACATAATTGTTAGTCAAAACAAGGACGTTCATGCTTTTGGGGTTTTGAGATGCTCTCTGAAAGTGGGATTTAGCAAATCGGTGACTACTGATCAAAGTGTGCCATGCTTTGGATACGCACTTGAATCGCATTAGAGACTTTACTGGTAGTCTTGAAAGAATTTCCTCAACGAGTTCATTTGGTATAGTAAAGCTTCGTCGCCGCCGTGCCTTGCAAATTCTCATAGTTCAGTTCAGGTCCTTGGCTCTCTATAATCAATATATAAGAAAGAATGGTTAAAGAGTTAGATATTAAACCCTGTAATTAGGAATGTAACATATTAAAATTTATAGTTTCAAAAGTACTATAACGTGTTTTATATGTATTGCTATTTCTAGATAAAAAAATGTTGAATTGCAAAGGAACTGAATGAGCAGAGAGTCATTTTACTTCTTTGTATAATTTATTTTTTGTCAGTCGTTAGGCTACTTTGTCCATTATGTGTACAAAGTAGTGGGGGTGTAGTATACGTGCTTATGAACATTGAATTTCAATTGGAGATCAAAATGAGATGGTGTAAGGGTTGGAAAGTAGGTGTGGAAACTAATGGCAGGATATTAAAAAAAAAAACTGTGACATAAAAATAAGTTATGAATGATTCTTTGCTTTTAAACAACGAAAACAAGTTGATAAATATCAGAATCAGAGACACAGAAAGAAAAGAGAAGAGAAGAATCATACCGAGAGAAACGTAGAGGTCGGCGTGTGAGTGATGGAGGAGTGCGGAGGCTGGCGTGTGAGTGTGAATGTGGGGTAGGTAGGGTTTCTTTTTTTCAATTAGTTTATATGTTTAACTTAATTAGTTTAAGTTTAATTAAAAAAAATAGTTTAATGTTAGTTGGTTAATCTAATGGGTTATAATTTTTAAATAGCCAGAGGCCCAATATTTATAAAATAAAAATAAATAAATAAATAAAAGGCCCAATGTTTGCATTGCGAGGCCCAAGACGTGTTTGTGATTGGGAGTGTGTGTTTGTGTTTTTTGTTTGAACTTTCATTTTGTTGCTGGATTTTTTTTTTTAATGGGAATTACGTGAATTTTATTAAGAAGTAGATAATAACATAGCATCATGAATCACAAGCAGCTCACCATTTACCATGGAAAAGCAAGTGGAACCCAATGATTGTCTGTGGCGTCCTTAAATTGAGTGGGCCTAAAGTAGGCATCTTGATACTCCATGGGCAGAAAGCGAACCTTTGCCAATATTGCATGTGAGGATTGGCGAGTGGCACCTAGTCTTGTTTTGTTTCGGCTAAACCAGATACCCCATGTTGAAGTAACAGTGAGTTCAAGAAGCTCAATACCCATGTGTTGTGTGAAGATCA
The DNA here is from genome assembly GCF_002906115.3 of Quercus suber. Lineage (NCBI taxonomy): Eukaryota > Viridiplantae > Streptophyta > Magnoliopsida > Fagales > Fagaceae > Quercus > Quercus suber. The sequence goes on along the minus strand of NW_027069686.1, from coordinate 673,353 downwards.
AGTGCCAAAGAAATTCCATGAAGTCCCTGTAGCTGATGCCCTCTTTATCAAAAGGTATGGCAGAGAGTCTCCAAGTGTCTTTTGCCACGGTGTAGTCCTAGAAAAGGTGTCTTGTTGTCTCTGGAGCAAGACCACACACTTCACAGGTGGGATTATCAAGGACATGTCAGAGGCAGAGGTTGGCTTTTATAGGGAGGATATTTCGGATGTGTAGGTTCCAAATCTTTCACCAGAACTACTATGGTTTGCGCCATGAGAAGTCTCTGTAGTATGAGTGCTTTGGGTCATGGACAGTGCCACCTTATATGCGCTATTAATTGTGAAGCTTCCCTTAGGTGTGTAGGCCCAAACCAGTCGGTCCCTTGATTTGTGTCAGATTATAGGAATGCTAAGGATGGAGTTGACATCAACTGGGTGGAAGACTTGGTTGATCAAAGTAACATCCCATTCACTGGATTCTAAATCTATAAGGGAGCTAATCTTTGTGTTTGCTGGGAGTAAGCCTGGTGATGACAGCACTCGGAATGTCAAAGGTCGTAGGAGCCAACGATCTGCCCAGATGCCAATGGAGTTACCATCCCCTACCTGCCAATGGAGGATTCAGAAAGTTAGTTATTTTTTTAGAAAATGTCAAAAATACCCCTATTCAAATTTTTATTCTTTTAAGGAGATTATTATGATAACCAAAACTTATCATATAATTACAATTGATATTACTCAAATAATTAATAGTACTTTCAACCCAAACTTGTATTTTTCCATTCTTAAGTAGGTACACCAAATTGGACCGAAATGATGTAAAATAGACCAAATGAACTGAATAGACTACAATGGACCTCTCATTTAGTACAAGGAAATTTGTACCTATCTGGATGGTTTATAAATCATTGGGCATTCATTCTTGGTTGCCAAGCTCCTTTGAATCTCGACATGGTAGTGGAATTTTTTTTTTTTTTTAATAAAAGAATTTTGCTATTGTTTTTCATGGTTATATAGGATGAAACACTTTCTGAACTTGTATGCTTATGACCTTGTTGCTGATCATGTCTTGGACATTTTTTTTCAAGTCTTCTTCTAAATTGGTGCAACCTTTTGGGTAATTGATTCTTGTAGACACAATGCCATTCAATTGACATCCTGCAAGCTCAATTTTGATTTTGCCATTTTGAATTCACAAGCGTAACACTGCCTCTGTAGCATTGTTAATAGATTGGCCTTCAAGCTAAATGGCATCTCCACCTCTGTATAAGACTGGGGGTGGCTGAGATGCTGCAGATTCCAGTCTTGCAGAGTGCAAGTTCAACAACAATGCCTTAGTCCCAAAACATGGTTGGAATGATTTGAGCCACACTTTGACAAAGATCATTGTTTTTATTATTTTATTTCTTGAGTTTCTTGTAATAACATTATTTTTTGGGGGTTGAATCTAGTGTCCGTTTGGGAACAGCTTATCTAGCTTTTTGCTGAAAGTGTGTTAGTGTACTTTTCCCTTGAAAAAAGTGAGAAAAAGTGGGGAAAAGTGAAAAAAAAGCGAGGTTTTAAAAAGCTATATATAAAAGTTAAAAGCTAAAAGCTAATACTAAAACCCGATGCCAAATTCAGCCCTATTATTATTATTATTATTATTATTATTATTTTAAATGATTATTAAATGTCAAAACGTTGAATTCATTATAGTTCCATTCTGTAGTTGTTTCACCGATTAGCTTACATATGCAAGTCCTGAATTTTGTTGGGTAATTGCAAACGAAATAAACAATTGTTTCTTTATAAAATGGATGAGTAGTGAGTTCATACAGGGAAGAGAAGATTGTACACTGTGTGAAGTAATTTAGGAATTGATGCATGCCAGTTTTATTCCTATTTCTCCTCCTTTCCCCCTCCTTTCATCCCACAATCATTTGTTGTTACTTTCTGTAATTGATTATATTTCCTGTGAAATTCAGTTTCATAGTAATACCTTTTTTATGCAGCTCCTCTGAGAGCTCCAAAATGGTATAAACGTCCTGCTGGGGCATCTTTTGGCTTTGGTGGCAAGCTTGTAGGGTTTCGCCATAGGCCCTCTGCTGCAGGTGTTCCAGCTGGTGCTTCAGAGGTATATTTATTGATATGCGCATCGCGCAAACTTTTAAGAGTAAGTCCATTGTTGCCATAAAGGGAGCACCATATTACATAATTACTTAATCCCAACCTGGAACACATGGACATGGCAGTTTGCCTACCATGCCTCTTTCGGACATGTACATGTATTGGATATAGGGTATACATGGGACACAGTTGCATGCGTGTCCCAACTGTTTTTTTTTTTAATTATAAATTATCAGACATGGCCATGACACAAGGTATGCTGAAAAAAGAAAGAAAAAAAAGAGGGAAAAAAATATCTATAACTTTACATTTCCATTCTCCATTTTCAGTCTTCCTCATGCTTCTTCAGTTTCTCCCATGTTATGTCTCTTCATCTTTCTTAACTCTCTCTCATTATTTGTTTTAAAAAACTTATCTCTCTCTCTCCCTTTTTTTTTTTTTTTTTTTTTTTTTTTTTTTATAGAGTTGTGTTGCTACCTACCCCTTCTAAGTTCTAAATTTTAAGTAGCCAACTGTTAGCCACTTCCCCTCTTCTCTCACTCACGGTCTCTTAATTTTTCTTTTTCTTTTTTACACTTCTCTTCCTCTAGTCAAGTGTCTTTTTTTTCTTTTACTTTTTTTTTCCCAATTCACATATTAGAATGAACTCACATAATGGACTTTAATATATTTAGGACATGACCTTAAATTATTAAAGGGGGTAATATTTTAGATTCTTGGACTTTAATTAAATAAAATATTCATTATTTCACTTAAATTCATGTATGTTTAATATTATATGAAAAATAAATACTTAACCATTATACAAAGATAAATAAAAAATATTAATTAATTAATTAATATACGTATCTTGCCATACCATGTCCTNGAGAGGACTTACAAGAGGAGTAAAAAGGTCCTCGGACAAGCTGTTGGTATTTATAAGGACACAAGTGTGCTGAAAAAGTGCGCAGGTTCAAGGTATGTGCGCTAGAACAGATGGAATGCTAAAGTGAGAGGAGCAGTTGATTTGAAAGGTATTTATATCAAGGAAGGAACAAAAAGCAGGAAAACTCCCGCTCGGTACCTAATAAAGCCATCAACCGTTGGATTTGAATCACACCATTGAACGTGGGGAACATAAGGCCGCCAACAATAAATGAAGAGCGTGTCTCGTAAGCCGAAGAGAAGAAACGTGTCTTGGGCAGTTATAACAGTGCATCGGTGATCAGAGATGAGGCGAGATGGGTACCAGACAAACCTGATGACGTCGAAATCCTCCTTTCTTCCTGAGGAGTCAAAAAGGAGAATCTCGAGGGGCTATTGTAGGGATATAAGGCCCAGAAGTTCATTATGTATCTGTACATTGGGCCCACGGCCCAAGCCGAGGATAAAGTCTAGTCCGAGGAGGAAGAACCTCCATCAGAGGAGATCGTTTTAACAAATAAAATAATTAGTTTTGTCCCTAAAGGTCCAACAAGATTAGCCGAGGACAAATGTATCCTCGGCCAAATAAGTCGAGGTCAGAAGAGATGGTTTTCTAATGTACGAGAACCTCCCATGAAGTTCCGTCAATATGGATAGACATTACAGAGATATTAGACTGGGAAAAGTCCTAAAATATCTAAAGAAGAAAGCTGCCACCACCACATTTAATGTTCTTCAACTGATTACCTGGCTGCATTTATGTGGAGAAGATCACTGAACAATGCAAAATTGGCTGCCCCAAGGCGTATCAGACCAGAGAGGATGTCTGATGGGACAACCACTCAAGTGGTGACTTAAGTGATCAACAAGTGTAGGATCAATATGCTTAAAGAGGGACTATATAAGGAACGAAACCCCTCATAGAGTGGGGATCGAAAATGAAAAGGAAAAACTCTGTAACATTCATGAACCAAACCCGTAATCCCATCCGAGATTGATATACAAGAACAGTGCACCTCGAATCTAGCCGAGGACTATTTTTCTTCAAGACGATACCATTTCTTTTCATCCTATTATCATTTGAATCTATTCCAATGTTTGTCTGATTAACTAAAGCCCAGTTTTCCATTATATACTCTAAAAATTTATTGTTTTGGGCTCTTTGGGCTTAGGTCCATCCACGCAGTGAGCTACAAGTTCAAATCTGGTCCTCACAGTCCTGTTTGAGAAAGAGAAAAAAAGAAGAGTGAAAAGAGCATTGTATGTAACACCATGGGAAAAATAGGGTTTTTCCCATGGTTTTAAAAACCGAACCAGGCATCGAACCGTTTTTTAAAAATTTCCAGTTCAACCCCGATTTTTGACCGATTTTTAACTGGTTTTGGGGGTTTTAACCAAACCGGACTAGCTCCCAGTTCTCGGTTAAACCGGTCGAACCGGCCAGTCTGGTTCGGTTTTTAAAACTATGGTTTTTCCCATTCACCTGTAAGCACTTTATACTTGTATAATGAGTGATATAATAGTTGAAGAGATCCACTGTTTGTGTTTCCCATTGTAGAGTGCCTTTTTCCTGCTTTTACTTTTTTATTGTGTTGACTATCGTATACGTTGCCCAAGGGGTTTTCCAGGGGAACCACTTTCTATGTCCTTACAATGACAAACTGGATTAGGTGATCACAAAATGGAAAATGAGTAATGCCAAGGAAACAAAAAATTTTACCATTTTTTCACAGTTAGACAAATTATAATTGAAATAACATCACTTTCACATAGTTTACCATTTATGTCATTTTAAAAACACCAATCACAAGGTTGTAAAATTTTTTGTGCTCCTAGACTTAATGAACAAAATTAATGACAGCCAGAACTTAAATGTGCTTTTGCTGGTGTTGTATTATATAAGCATTGTAAAAGGACAATCAGAGCTATCCTTAACTTATAGAATGCATTTGCTGAAGAACTACAAATAGAAACTTGCAAAGATGGATGTAAAAAATTATTATTAGAAGTGCTTATTTAGCTATTTATAGATATTTACATGTATGGATCTATAATACAAAGAATGAAATGTTATATATCCTAAAAGAACTCTTCCTGTAAAGAATCAAAAAATGATATGGTATCATGTACTGTTTTTGTCATACTTGGCCATGTATCTTGCCTCAAAATCTCAATGCAAGAATCATTGTGAGTGTAGTTGCCAAGTGTGCCAACTTAAGTTTTTCTTCAAATATAGCGCTCCAACGAACCATTGTCGCCCCAAAAGGCGTCACATCTGGTTTTCAGAGGGCTCAAATTCAATAGATTTTCCAAAAAGTTTCAATCTTTCGATGAAGGGATTGGTTGCAGTGTAATCATGTGGAAGCATTCTGCATGAAATCACTAGTTGGTATGAGTATGCGAATCATTGCACATACACTCAGGGACAGGATACTTCGTAACGTCCCTTCCCGCTTTATTAGTCCTGAGCTCTGGCTGCCCTAAGGATTCATTGTGTAATTCCTTTATGATGCTATTGAATTCTGCTTCTGGTAAAGAAGAGTTCAAAAAGTAAGGGGGCATCTGTATTTTGTTTGGGGTTATATGCTTATTGTGTCCTGCAAAGGCCTGGTGTCCCTGTATAATATAAACAGCAAATTTCAGTCTCCATAAATGGAAGCATAAAACTTATATTTGAGGTTCTAAATTTATAGATTTAAGATCATTAATGATCCATTAGGCTGCTTAAAATATGGACAAATAGAAAATAAATTTTGGATGTTTTTTAAGATTTCAAATTCAGGAAAACTTTCCTCCCACCTGCTCTTAAGGCACAGGCAGTATATAGGTTCACATAGAGTCATAGACACATTCATGATTGAACAAAAACTAAAATTAGGTAACCAGTGAGGTACTAAAACAGTAACACGTACAAAAATGGTTTTTTTTTTTTTTTGGCTCACAATATGATTAGCTTTTTACGAAAACCCTTTTTTCTTTGGACAAATAACTCAAACCATACATCCTATTTTCTCCAAAAAAATTATCCATTGCGTGGGAAAGAAAAGAAAATGACAAGCACCTTTCAATGTTGTAATTTCAGATTGTAGAAACTTTTATTGCCTACTTTTTAGTCTTTCTCAAGGAAATTGAAGTACAAGAGCTTAAAAGTTTGCTTAATTATTACTTTCCAAACTCAAATGTCTCAAGGACTTCACTGTGTTCACAGTAATTACAGTTTTCCCTCATTACATGTGTTATATGATTAACCTTTGGCTGATATTATTTGATAAGGCCAGATCAATATGGCAAGTAGTCTTGTGATTTCTAATGCAGGAAGTTTATATGTTCTACAAAATTGATACAAATAATGCAGTATATACTTAGGGAAAATGGTGATTTTTAAAAAACTTATCTCTCTCTCTCCCTTTTTTTTTTTTTTTTTTTTTTAGAGTTGTGTTGCTATCTACCTATTCTAAGTTCTAAATTTTAAGTAGCCAACTGTTAGCCACTTCCCCTCTTCTCTCACTCACGCGTCTCTTAATTTTTCTTTTTCTTTTTTTACACTTCTCTTCTCTCTTAGTCAAGTGTCTTTTTTTTTCTTTTTTTTCAATTCACATATTAGAATGACACTCACATAATGGACTTTAATATATTTGGGACATGACCTTAAATTATTAAAGGGGTAATATTTTAGATCTCTTGGACTTTAATTAAATAAAATATTCATTATTTCACTTAAATTCATGTATGTTTAATATTATATGAAAAATAAATACTTAACCATATATACAAAGATAAATAAAAAATATTTAATAATTAATTAATATACGTATCTTCGCCATACTCATGTCCTACTTTTTCAAAAATTGCATGTATTGCGGTTCCATATCCATACCTGTATTGTGCCCGTATTTGTGCAGGTTCTTCCTAGATCCCAATAGACAAAATTTTGAAGCACAAGCGATATTGGCAAGGAGAACTGATGGCAAAGGGAACCTTTCAATATTAAAGGAGATAATAAAGAAAACTTCCATACTTTCTGGCAGATTGAAACTAAAGTGTCTAGAAAAAGTACAGAGTCCACCCCCTTCCCTCTCTTTTTACTCCTGCAAGGTCTCAGGAATCAAATAAAGCATAGTTGGGAGCACTCATGTGACAATATCCTTTTGTTTTTACCTTCCCATATATTATTCCCCCTTAAATGGATATTCTTGATTTTGCTTTCCACCCATTTCAAAAAATATCTGGCTATAGATTTGCATCCACCTCATCTTTATACTAAAGAGATCCAGACTATGCCAAGGTGCGCAAAAAACAAATCATCATGACTGTGAGGAGTGAAATAGACTCTCCTCGAACCTAGGGCCCAAAGAGTCATTGGCCTATGGGAAAGTATTTGGGCTTGGCCTTTGTGCTGAGGGGAATGCTCAAGGAGTAATAATCTGTGAAGGAGGTGAAAGTTGGATCACCATAAGTGCTTTACCCCGGATAGCCCATTACTAAGGGAAGGGAAATTTTTAACTTATCCGAGCCTTGAAGCACAGATAATTGGTGTGTGACCTCTGGAAGATACTAGTAACCACGAGAAATTCTTAGAAGGTGCAAGAAGGAGGAAGATCTGTGTCTCCACATTAATGAGAGGCTTCTTACCTAACTTCTGCCGCATTAATGTTGCATAAGACGGTACACGTTACCCTCAGGACGTCCAAACCTGAAGATAAGAAGGTGAGGAAACCGATAAATTAAGGGAAATATCCTTGCTACCCTGGGTGGAAGCAGAACAGCTAGAAGGGTAAGAACAGGGATTAAAGCTTTAAAAGGGAAGGAGGCCAAAAGCAAATGGATCCAGGGAAAAAAAAAAAAAAGGAGGAATAGTCCTATCTGAGAAAGAGGAAAAAAAAAAAAAGTGTGAAAAGAGCATTGTATGTAACACCACGGGAAAAATAGGGTTTTTCCGATTCACCTGTAAGCACTTTGTAGTTGTAGAATGAGTGATATAATAGTTGAAGAGATCCACTGTTTGTGTTTCCCATTGTAGAGAGCATTTGAAATTTGAGAATATATGGATAGAAACAGATAAAATGTGCTATCGGTATGATTTAAGTAGGGACGTTTGAAAATAAGCAAATTCTTTTACAATCTTACATGATCCTGTCAGGTTTATTACTTTATGAATATGTGAGTGCTTTCAAACATAATGTCTGGAAAAGATATACATACAGGTTCTAGGATAGTAGGATATGAGAAAATGAGACTATAAATACCTTGCATTTAAGCTTCTACAGACCAGAAGGAAGATCCTTAGTAAGCCTTGAATCCAAGCTACGTAACAGCAGAACCCCTTCTCTGTTAAACTGCAGAGGCCAATAGAAATTGTATTAGATAATCCTTTGGCCAAGTAGCATCCACAAAAAGACTGCTCTTCACCATATACAACTGAACAATTTCTATCTGAGAGAGAGTCATTAACAGAGAAAATGAAAACAGTTTTCTTTTCTTTTGAACATCCACAAAACTAGTATTGATCAAAATATTGAGACAATCAGTTAAACTAGTAAGCAGCACAACTCATTTTGAAGTTCCATCCAACATGGCAACAACTAAAATAGTTTACAACAAAAGCACAGAATTGAAGCCAATAAATTGATGGCGTTTAAAGTGATTAATACCATTATAATTGTCATAATAGCTCAAGATTATTGCAGTTATAACTAACAGTTGACATCTTTTCCAGAAGGGAGTAATAAGATTCTTATCTAACTGCCATAAGATATACTTTCATGACTCTGATACACAGTAAAAGCCAAAGGCCCCCAACTAAGTCACCATGTCTAGAAGCAGCCAATTCTGTGTCTTACCTCCATCTTTCTTTTTGTTTACTAAATCAGGTTTTATAAGTAAAAAGCAATCAAGAGGAGCTAGCACAAGTCTGAGAGAATGTTCACGGATCCATTGTGGTGTGGCATGAGGTAGAGGACTACCCTCGACTGGCTTTGTCATAAGATGTGTTGATGGCAATGCCGAAACAATCTCTTGAAGTGCTCCAAATCAAATATATCAGAAAATTCACTGCACCCACCAAAAAAAAAAACACCGAAAGGAAAATATATTAATCCAAACAACATTATAGAAACATTCACAAATAAGGAAAGCAACTTAATTTACTTCAATCATGATAGAAAAATGACTACTTGCTAAATTTAAAATAAAACAAAAACTAGAATAATTAATTTAAAACACGACATAAAAACATTCACAAATAAGGAAAGGAACTTCATCCATTATAGAAAAATGGCTACTTGCTAAAGTTAAAATAAACACACACAAACCAAATTTTAATCTAAACCAGAACATTAAAACATTCACTAATATGGAAAGGAACTTAACAAACTTCAACTATGATACAAAAATGGTTGCTTGCTAATTTTAAAACGAAAACACAGAAACCAGAATATTTACTCCAAATCACAACATAAGAATAGACACAATATGCTGACTCAAGATTTTCAGTTTTGATATAAAATGCAACTTCAAAATACAAGTCCTATCCTAACGCCAATAACATGCACTCAAATTTGAATTTCTGCCCATATTGTAACAGCAACTTAAACAACCCCCCAACCAAACCACATGCAGTTTTTTCATAAAAGATGAGAAACAAACTAGATGCAATTTAAAGTATACAAAATATTGTCATAAGCAATGGCTCCCCAGACCAAAAAGGAAAAAAACTATCTTGGCAACTTAGATTGCTAACATGCCTAGCGTTCCACAACAGGTTAGCAATCTTCGTTGCCAAGATAGTTTAGTTGAATTGTTAAAAGAAATCGCATAAAAACTTTGCAATTCCACTAATTTGACACCTTCGGGACTACATAACCAAGGAAACAAAAAGTCATACGAACAAGGTCGTTGCACTATAGCAATAAGTACGTACTGTTATGGCATTATAAATTGTGTGAGGTTATTTTTGTAATCCCCTCCCCAAGATATTTGCCCATATTGCTCCATCAGCCCCTAGTTTAGAGCATTAGTATTGGCAGTACTAAAAAGTTATATTGGTATTTTTAGCATTGCCATATACAAAAAGTGTGATACATTGGTGGAGGTATAGGTAAAAATTTTACCCAAAGCCAGAAAAATCAAAAGATGAAAACCACAAAGGAAGAAAGTAAGCTAAATACAACAATCTATACCTAGTTACCCACAATGAAAAAGAGATGCTTTAGGCTCATCCAAAGTCTCAATGGCAACCAAGATTCAAGAGGTGGTTGGCAACTAGATTTCTAGAAAGAGGTGGTGGCGGCGGCTAAGGTTTGGGTTTGGAAGAGAGAGTTAACCGTGAAAAGATATGGGCTGTGAAAATGTTTGATGTGTGTGTGGGGGGTTTTGTCTCTGAACTAATGACCTAAAGACTAAAGCCCAAGCCCAACATTCATGTAGAAGAAATTTAAGAAATTTGATAAATTCTCTCTATAAGTTATAAGTTTTGGTTTCTTGATTTTTTTTGTTGTTATAATAGTTTATATGAGATTAAAGGTTTCATTACTGGTTTTTAATATTCTTTAAGACATGTGGTTTTGATGTGAATAGTCTCAAAGCATTTGGGCTAATATTAAAACTATAGCGATTTTGGTTGAACTTCAGTAATATGGAATGAAGTTTATCTATTTTCACCCACAAAAAAAAAAAAAAAAAAAAAAAAAAATTGAGTGACATGAGCACAAGAGAGAATAAAAAAAAAAAAAAAAAAAAAAAAAAAAAAAAAAAAAAATTTGAGTGACATGAGCACAAGAGAGAACCCTCTCCCCCTCTCGCTGGAGGAACAGGAAAAGCTGGAACGAAGTAAGAAGAAAGTGAAGGATGGAAGATATGCAGGCTTTTGAGAATGGCAGGCTTCAGGCTCATCATCCCCAAGACAGGGACAGGGACCATGGGGTAGGGCAGCAACCTTCAAGGATAAGCTTGTGGGTGAGATTCCAGGTGCCTTTACTCAAGCCTTTAGCTTTGTAGACTCTATGGATGACGATGAAGATTCAGATGAGGAAGTAGAGGCATTCCACAAAGGCTTAGTGGCAGTTAAGTTCTCGAAAGATGTTAAGCAACACATTCGAGGTCCATGGGTTAAGGCATTCATTGTGAAGGTTTATGGCAGATCGATTGGGTTTAACTTTCTCCATAATAGGCTTTTGTCCATGTGGAAGCCTGCGGGAAGATTAGACTATGTGAACTTGAGCCACGAATTCTTCCTCATCCGTCTATCATTGAAAGAGGATTATAAGAATATTCTCAAGAGGGAACCTTGGTTCATTGGAGAGCATTTTCTATCAATAAGACCCTGGGAACCAAATTTCAGGCCAGCATAGGCGAATGTCAACTCGATGGCTATCTAAATAAGGTTAAATGATCTACCGATTAAATACTACAATCTGGAGGCACTGTTGCAGATTGGTAAGTCCATTGGGAACGTCCTAAGGGTGGATACTCACACTGCCTTTGAAGCTCGGGGTAGGTTTAGAGAAGCCTCTGGTCACGACAATACTGATCGGAAAATTTGAGCAACTTGTTTGCTATGAGGGCATCCAAAAACTTTGTTTTTCTTGTGGAAGAACGGGTCATCGCAAGGAAAGTTGCCCGTACACTATTCGCCAAGGTGCACCACAGGGGGAGGTTGATGCGAAGGAAGCAAGGGAGGGGGAAGCTAGTGCATGCAAGGATCGTGTGCCTGACACAGCAGAGTTAGGGGTGGGGACCAGTAAAGACGTGCATGAGAGTGAGCATGAGGATATGCAGGAGGGGACATACGGACCATGGATAATGGTTGCGCGTAGGAAAAATGGGACAAAGAATCAGAGAAGTGGAGGGCCCCTTTCTGCGCTGGATAACGGTTAGGTGAGACAAAGCCAAAAGAAGTCTGGGAGGGAGATTAGATCAAGTTTTAATTCAGACAAAATGGAGACTCTTGATGGGCTGGTTCGAGAGGCGAAAAGGAAGCTTACCCCTTCAAGCCATGTGAGTGAGGCCTAGATAGGAAGTGCTTTTAATAGCATGGAACAGGAAGCCCATATCCAGACCCAAAATGGTCTAATTGATAGTCCAAGGAATTCTACTAAAATGAATATAAAGCCTTGAGCTGAGCCTGTATCAACGGTAGCCAAGCCAAACTTGAAAGCTTAAATTAAGGGTAAAAAGGCCATTGCGAGATCTAGGGTGCTCCGTGGCTAGTCATTAGAGTTTATTGAAGTAGATCAATCTACTCTTTCCCAAAAAAATCAAGTGGAAAAGCTGGTGACTCATGATGCAGCCGAACAAGCTACCCATGGTGGAGAGGGCAAGTTAGAATCGAAGGGTGGATCTATACCGAGAACTTCTTTTGAGCTTTAGGTCTCATCAATGTCCTGCCCTAAGGTGGGCTATCAATTTGGGAGGAGTAGTAATAGAGATCTCAGAAGTGGTTTTGGTTGAGATTCGTGTGAATCCAACAAGGAAAATGAGGTGGTTCAACGAGGAGCATCGGAAAGCTTGGAAGATTTGGGCGAACGGCAAAGATCATATGGTGGCTTCTTATGACGGATATGCAAATGCCGGTGGAGGAGCGGAGCCTAGGTTGGGAGTCTTTACCTCAGGTAGCCTTGATACCCATACTATGCGAAGTAAGTCACAGCGAATGCCTAATAGAGCGAAAGCTGTTGGAAAATCAAGCAATACTAATTCTAGTTTTTCACCCAACGGTTGTGTTCAGCTTCCATGTGTCGGTGCTAGAGATGGAGATGGGTGTACTTCATCACAATCTGGAGATGGAGATGAGTTCGGAAGAAGGGCAGACGAAGGAAGTGCTAAAATGGATCAGATGGAATTTGAAGGAGGACGCGAAGTCCTATCGAAAAGCTTGGAAGATTTGGGTGACGGCAAAGATCATATGGTGGCTTCTTATGATGGATATGCCAATGCCGGTGGAGGATCGGAGCCTAGGTTGGGAGTCTTTACCTCAGGTAGCCTTAATACCCATACTATGCGAAGTAAGTCACAGCGAATGCCTAATAGAGCGAAAGATGTTGGAAAATCAAGCAATACTAATTCTAGTTTTTCACCTAACGGTTGTGTTCAGCTTCCATGTGTTGGTGCTAGAGATGGAGATGGGTGTACTTCATCACAATCTAGAGATGGAGATGAAGATGGAGATAAGTCCGGAAGAAGGGCAGACGAAGGAAGTGCTGAAGTGGATCAGATGGAATTTGAGGGAGGAGGCGAAGTCCTTGCCACCCTTCGATGAATGTCCCACCCCTCAACATCATTATAATGAATATCATAATTTGGAATTGTAGGGCGTTTTGAAGCCTTCATTTAAGAGTCATATCAGAGAGTTGGTTTGCAATCATAACCCAGCAATTTTAGTGGTGATGGAAACCAGAATTGTGTGTGATAGGGCAAGGGAGATAACTAGGAATGGCAACGGGTCGGGTTTGGGCCGGGTTTTTTAATACCCGAACCCGACCCGCAGGCCTGAACTCTTGGCCCGAATCCAGCCCGTTTAATAAACGGGCTTTTTTTTTAAACCCCGAACCCGGCCCGTCAGGCCCCGCGGGCTTCACGGGCCCCGTTGGGCTATGGTACTTCAAGGCTCATTCTGTGGCCCAATAAAAAAAAAAATTGTTTGCCTGATGTTGATTTTCTCAGCAACCAAACAGTAACGGGAAAAAGAACACAAGAAAATCCAGATCTGAACAGATGGAAACCAATCAAAACCATTATTTTCTCAACAACCAACAAATTGGAACAAGAATTATAAAAATAGCACTTAAACTAGAAAATACAAATTTGATTACAATAGAAAATACAACAGATCGGAACAAAAACCATTATTTTTCATTAAAATATTTTCCCACATCAAAAGTAAAAAAAAGATTTAACATATAAACCCTAGGTTCGAACAAGAAGACCCTACAAAATCAAATCAAACAAGTAGATCCTATTCAAACAAAATAGCACTTACACTAAAAAATATAAATTTGATTCTATGAACAAACAGAACGATTTTCATTGCAAGAGCTTGAGTTCACGATTGATTTTCTCAGCAACCAAACAGTAACGGGAAAAAGAACACAAGAAAATCCAGATCTGAACAGATGGAAACCAATCAAAACCATTATTTTCTCAACAACCAACAAATTGGAACAAGAATTATAAAAATAGCACTTAAACTAGAAAATACAAATTTGATTACAATAGAAAATACAACAGATCGGAACAAAAACCATTATTTTTCATTACAATATTTTCCCACATCAAAAGTAAAAAAAAGATTTAACATATAAACCCTAGGTTCGAACAAGAAGACCCTACAAAATCAAATCAAACAAGTAGATCCTATTCAAACAAAATAGCACTTACACTAAAAAATATAAATTTGATTCTATGAACAAACAGAACGATTTTCATTGCAAGAGCTTGAGTTCACGACGAGGTGAGGGAGATGAGAGCGTTGCGGCCTTGTGAGGTGGAGGAGGACCTGACGGGATAAGGGAGGAGCAGCGGCGTCTGCAAGCTACGGTAAGGTGAGGGAGGCAGGGAAGAAAGACCGACGAGGTGGAGAACGGAGCGGCGCCGGAAAGGTGAGGTATGCAAGGAGTAGCAGCGCCGGTGAAGGAAGTAGCAGTGGTCTTGTTCAAGTGAGAGTGAGAGTGAGGGTGAGGGAGAGAATGAGAGGCGGCTTGGCAAGACAGAGAGGGTGAGAGAGTGAATGTGTCTAAGGGATTAGGGTTAGAAAGTGAGTATTTATAGCTAGGGTTTTTTTTTTTTTTAATATTATATACGGGTCGGGTTCGGGTCGGGTTCGGGCCGGGTATGCCTAATACCCGGACTCGACCTGAACCCGCTTTGGGTTTTTTAATTAAAACCCAGACCCGACCCTAATGTTAAACAGGCCGGGTAAAACCCGACCCATTAGGGTCGGGTCGGACCGGGTACCCGCGGGTCGAGTACATTTTGCCATCCCTAGAGATAACGGACAGGTTGCCCTTTGACAGTGCCATTCACACGGATACTATTGGCTTTGCAGGAGGACTCTGGATGCTTTAGCACTTAGATAGGGTGGAGATAAACCCGCTTGCTATCACTGAGCAAGAAATTCATGCCATTATCAAGGTAATAAGCTCTAACTCTTACTAGTTGTTTATTGCTGTATATGCTAGTCCTAGAAGTGCCGAAAGGAAAATTTTATGGAATAACCTTAATAAAGTAGCTGACCTTCATAGTATGCTCTGGGTTTTAGCGGGAGATTTTAATGAACCTCTTCTTGAGGATGATAAATTCGGGGGTAGGGCTGTGAGTATTAGCAGATCGCTTCTACTCAAAGAGTGTCTAGATGAGTTCAACATGATAGATATCGGATTTTCGGGGCCCGGTTTACCTGGGCGAACAAAAGGGAAGTCCAAGCACTAATTCAAGAAAGAATTGACAGATACTTCGTTAACCTTAGTTGGTGTCTTCTATACCATGATGCCAAAGTGGTTCACCTCACTAGATGTCATTCAGACCACTGTCATGTGTTACTAGAAGTGATTCTTAGAGTGCACTTGGGCAAGCCAAAACCGTTCAAATTTCAAACTTGCTGGCTGATAGACCCCTCCTTCCCGAAGGTGGTCACTCAAGCGTGGGGTCAAGCTAATGGCCTTATGAATGCGATAGAAAATTTCGCCATGGATGCTACGAATTGGAATAAGCAGCAGTTTGGCAACATATTTTCTAGGAAGAAGAATTTAATGGCATGGCTTAATGGTATTCAGGGGGCAGTTTCTATTAGGCCTTCCACCTTCCTACTCAACCTTGAGAAGGAGCTTTTGAAGGAGTTTGAGACTGTGCTAAGCCAAAAGGAGGAACTTTGGGCCCTTAAATCGCGGGTTAATTGGCTGATTCAAGGAGATAGAAACACAGCTTTTTATCATGTCTCAACTTTAGTCAGAAGAAAAAGAAACCAGATAAAAGCAATTAAAAACTCTATGGGGGAGTGGATTAGTGACAAAAATGAAGTGAAGGAGTTCATTAGAAGGGGTTTTAGTGATGTTTATTCTTCTTCCCTCTGTTTGGCTTCTCGGCAGCCACCATCAGTCTCTCAATGGCATATTAGACTTTCGGATGAGGTTAGAGACAACATCAGTGGGGGTGTTACGGAGGAGGAGATAAAGGTAACCCTATGGTCCTTGAAAGCTTTTAAAGCTCCGGGGCCGGATGGGCTACATGCTGGTTTTTATCAAAGGTTCTGGCTGATTGTAGGCAAATCAGTTATTGAAGAAGTGAAGAGAGTTTTTAGAGAAAGGAAAGTTCCTACCTACTTGAACCAAACCCATATAGCTCTTATTCCAAAAATCCAAGGCCCGGAGACTTTGGGTAATTTTAGACCTATAAGTCTGTGCAACACAGTTTACAAGATTGTGACAAAAACCATAGTTGCTAGACTGAGACCCCATTTGGACAAGCTTATTTCCCCCTTCCAGATAGCCTTTGTTCTAGGTAGAAAGGGCATTGATAATGCAATCATTGTTCAAGAGATTATTCACACTTTGAGTAAAAAGAGAGGTAAAGTGGGATATATGGCACTAAAGATTGACTTGGAGAAGGCTTATAACAAACTTGAGTGGAGTTTCATAAGGGATATGCTGATTAGATTTAATTTCCCTTTGGACATCATTGATATTATAATGAGTTGTGTTTCTACAGTTTCAACTTCAATTTTATTTAATAGAGATGCCTTAGACCCAATATACCTTTCGAGAGGGATAAGACAAGGAGACCCGCTGTCCCCGTATCTATTTATCTTATGTATGGAGCTCCTTGGGTAGCTCATTTAGGAAAAATGCAGATTGAAGCAATGGCAGCCAATTAAGGCCTCCCGGAGTGGACTGGCCTTCTCTCATTTGCTTTTTGCAGACGACTTGGTGTTTCTTGCTAGGGTAGATTATATAAATTGTGGTGCAATTAGGGATGTTAGTGATGAATTTTGTAGTGTTTCGAGACAATCTATAAGTGAGTCCAAGTCAAAAGTGTATTTCTCTCCAAATGTGGATAGGGACACCCGAGAGTCGCTTTGTGACATCCTAGGCTTCACTTCCACTCCTAACCTTGGTAAGTACTTGGGGTTCCCTATAAAGCACTCAAGAACCTCTCCACAGGACTTCAATTTCATTTTGGATAGAGTTAAGCAAAAGTTAGCGGGGTGGAAGGCTAACATGCTATCCTTGGCTGGTCGCTCAGTTCTCATTCAAGCTTCTTCAGCCACTATACCTTCTTATGTCATGCAAGGTGTGTATCTTCCTCAAAAAATTCTGGATGGTATAGACCGGGTTAACCGAAAGTTTTAATGGGGATCCTCTGATGCAGCTAAGAAAATCCATTGGATTGGATGGCACAAGGTGGCCAAACCTAAGGAGGAAGGAGGTTTGGGGCTGCAAGCAGCCAAAAGCAGAAGTGTTGCGTTGCTTACTAAACTCAATTGGAGATTTCACATGGAGAGGGACAAACCGTGGGCAGAAGTGCTTAGAATGAAGTATTGCAATCAAAGGAGAGTAAACACCATCAGTGTTAATAGACTCCATGTTCACAAACTTGGAGAGCAATGAAAAAAGGCATAGAGGTTTTTACTAAAGGCAGTAGATGGGCAATAGGAAAAGATAGCACACTGAATCTTTGGCAAAGTTACTGGACAGAGAAGGGCCCTCTTCGACATCTCATTCAAGGTCCACTACCTAGGGGAGCTGAAGTATTAGAAGTGAAGGATATTATTAAGGACACAGGGTGGGATTGGGATCAAATCCCTTTTAACCTTCCATCAGACACTAAGATGATGATCCAAGCCACACCATTATCCTTGACAGGAAGAGGTAGGGACAAGCTAACATGGTCAGGGAATCCTAGAGGCAATTTCGACCTTAAAAGTGCTTATAGCATTGCCATGGAGGCTGTGCCAGAACCTCCTTTTTCTGCTAGTTGGATTTGGAAAGCTAAAACTTTGCCTCGTATTAAGACTTTTCTTTGGATGTGCTCACACAATAGTATTGGAGTGAAAAGTTGCTTGGTGCGAAGGGGAGTGGTAAATGATGAGATGTGTCCTGTTTGTCAAAGGGAACCGGAATCAATACTTCATGCACTAAGAGATTGCTCATTTGTCAAATTTGTTTGGCGCTACCTGTGAATTCAAGCTACAAACCACGACTTTTGGAATGCAAATATGCAGGAGTGGTTGAATGCAAATGGAAGGATGTATAAAAGTCTCATTGATGGAAAGCCTCCTTGGAGTATGATCTTTTCGTTTGCAGTTTGGAATGTTTGGAAAAGCAAAAACAACTTTGTGTTTAAAAGGAAGACCTAAAACCCAGGGCTGGCTGCCGAGATAATTAGGCAAACTGAAGAATTTTTGTATTGCATATACTCTCCTAGAGGCCCAACCCGTAATGTCATTAAGAGAATCTGCTGGGAAAGACCACCAGAGGGATGGGCAAAGTTGAACACTGATGGAGCTCTCTGTACTCACTCGAGTTCAGTAGGGCGTGGAGGAGTTGTTAGAGATGATCGAGGTGAATGGATGGCTGGTTTCTCCAGGTGTATTGGTGCAACAAACAGCTCTATGGTTGAGTTATAGGGTCGAAGAGATGGCTTAATTCTTTGCAGCAATCTACATCTACCTATGAGAACAATGTCATATCTCCTATATTGGATGACTGCAAGCAGTTGGCGACTCAATTCCACCGGATTCAGTTTAAGCATTGCTATCGCGAAGCTAACCAGTGTGCGGATGTTCTTGCTTGGAGGGGCACTGAGCAAGGCATTGATTTTCTTTCTTTTCTTAGTCCGCCTGAGGACATTTTAAATGTGTTTATGGACGACTATTCTGGCATGCACTTTAATAGGCATTGCCCTGAACCTGTTGTAATGTTTTAGTTTTTGTAATGAATCGTCTGTTTACCAAAAAAAAAAAAACTATAGCGATTTTCTTTTGGGATCTTAAAAATGTCATGGACAGATTTGAGTCAGCTGCAATGCGTGATTTTTAATAAATTATAGAAAAATTATTTTGAGCTGAATTTTTTATAGTATATACTGCACATATAAGAGCTTATCCTTATTTAATTTCAAGTTGATCGGAAAACTTTTCATGGACCAAACGATTTTTACAAAAGGGCTGACCTGCTGTGTAGTGAATCTAAAAGTATGACGAGTATGTTGGTATTTTGTGCAATTTACATGAAACCTTTGTTAAATGGATTGGCTTGCAAATTCATGTGTTTCCTTCGACATGTGTTTTACTTGGTCAATTTTGATAATGGTTTGGTTTAATCATTTGATGCTCAAAAGGGTAACTCATGAGATATGTTACCTCTATTTTGAAGTGATGTGTCTTATGTTGTGTTTATACATGCACATCTGCTTACAGTAGATAATTAAAATGCTTTAGCTTGGTGTTGTGGCACTATGAGTTCTTGTATGCTTGTTTGATTCCCACTTGGGAAGGGGTGCTTGTCTTAGGACTGACAAGCTAGGCTTTAGGGCCTTTGGTTTGATTTTGGGGGATTATTTCGATTTATGGAGATAAATGTGATGGTCCTTGTTATTGATAGGCTTGATCATTGTGTTTCTAGGTTCCGATATTCTTGGTGATAGACCTAGTGACTGGATTGGTCGATTATGTGATGCCCAGTTGAGGTAAAATTGGTTGGTCTTCTGAGGTAAGTAGCTTTTAATGGGATTTTTTTTTCTTTTTTTTTGAAAAATAATCATGTTTCATAAACATTGTTTTTAGGTTAGACACATTTTTGGAAACTACTTATGGAAACTATATATTTTCTTAAAAACTATTGTGTCGTAACCTTAAATGTCCATTGGCACTAGGACCCTCATTTCTTTGGTTAGCTTTTACAGTGGCGGAGCCACATTGGGACCCAAGGGGGCCTTGGCCCCTCCAAAATATTTGAAAAAAATTAGTATATATATAGTAGAGTTATTTTAATAAAGAAAATATTTATATAAAATAAAAATAAAAAACGACTTTCATTGGGAGGATATACACACGAGGAGGAATTGCTAATAAATTTGTTATCTACTTTTTTTTTTTTTTCAAATATATTTTTTAAATTTTTTTTTTGGATAAATATCAAATTTTTGGATTAAAAAAAAAAAAAAAAGCTAATAACAACATGATTTTCAAGGTATAACAGAAAAAAAAAAATTGTAATTAACGTTAACAACTTGATTGTTATGGTATTTGATTTTAAATAAATTCCTTCCTTTTTTGCTTATATCAACTTCATCACAACTTTCATTGGAAGGATATACACATGGGGAGGAATTGATAATAAATTTTTTATCTACTTTTTTCCAAATATATATATTTTTAATTTAATTGTTTTGGATAAATATCAAATTTTTGGATAAAAAGAAAAAACTAATAACCTTAATTAACATGATTTTTACGGTATAAAAGAAAAAAAAATTTTAATTAACGTTAACAACTTGATTTTTAAGGTATTGGATTTTAATTTTGATTTTTTCTTTTTTTGCTTATATAAACTTTTTCACAACTTAAAATTATTGTTTCAAATAGAAACAACTTCTTATCAACTTTTTTTTTTTTTTTTTGAA
This sequence comes from Quercus suber, assembly GCF_002906115.3. NCBI lineage: Eukaryota > Viridiplantae > Streptophyta > Magnoliopsida > Fagales > Fagaceae > Quercus > Quercus suber. The sequence goes on along the minus strand of NW_027069686.1, from coordinate 652,746 downwards.
GTTTACCGTGGTTGAAATTTTGTTTAAAGTAAAATGTTACTTTGTTTAAAAAAATAGAGTAAAAGATTACTTTATTTTTATTATCAAATTTTTTTATTTAAAATAGTTTTTTTTCATTAATTTACACATGATTCTTAATTAAGTCGTGCATCGCATGGGCATAATACTAGTATTTATGTACAATTACACTAGTTTAGTGGTAAGACACGCATGTGATAATATTTTGCCCAGGTTCGAACCATAGTAAGATCTTTTTTATTACTATCTCTACATTAGATATTAAATATTAATTTGTACAAATTATATTAAGAAAGTTCCAGGTATCCTAGCGGCAAGGACATGCGCATTCCCACCAGTCAGCCTAGGTTTGGAGGGTATTTTAGTCATTTTTTAGGTTTCGGGAGTGTTTCGGTCATTATCTAGGTTTCGGGGGTACTTCGGTCATTTTTTAGGTTTCGGGGGGTATTTCGGTCATTTTAAGGCTTTAGGGGTATTTTGGACATTTTTATGTTTAGGCGGTATTTTGGCCATTTTTTAGGTTTTGGGGGTGTTTTGGTCATATTTTAGTTTTTGGGGGGTATTTCGAGTATTTTTTAAATTTAGAGGGCATCTTGGTCTTTTTTTAGGCTTAGGGGGTATTTTGGTATTTTCTAGGTTTAGGGGGTATGTTTTGGTCATTCTGTTTGCCGCCTTTTTTTTTTTTTTAATTTTAAATTACGTTTTATGTGATTGTAATTTGAAGGGTGTACTGGTCATTTTTTTTATTAATATATATTAATAACAACATCATTTTAAGTTTTACTAAAATAATTTTAAAATAAATTAATCAAGAAATTTATATATATATATATATATGTAAGCCCAACTTGAATAAAAAAATAACAAATAAATAAATAATTTATTGTGGACCTATATAGAACTAAACCGAAACCGACCGATATATATTATTATAGGTACAAGACATTTGATACATGTAAGTTTCGTTAGTGGTAAGCAGGTGTGTTTATCAATTTCCTGTCCCAGCCTCCCAGGTTCTAACCTTCGAAACAGCCCCCTTTTTTTTTTTTCTTTTTTTTCTTTTTTTTTTTTAAGTTTCTATTATCAAAACGTCGTCGTTTTGAATTTATATAAAACTAAACATCTAAAACTAAAACCCTTGCATCTCTTTCTCATTCAGCCGCCCCGTCCTCCTCTCTCTCTCCCTCCTTCTTCGTACTCGGAATTTGGAAATTTTTATTAGGTATACTTATCAAAAAAAGGAAGTGTCATACTCATATATTTGGAACTATCATGCTAGTGCAGAAAGATGAGGATTTAAAAAAATATATATTTGTTTAATATTTCACAGGTGAAATTATCATTATCGCCCCTTTTAGGTAGTCATTTCTTGATGCCCCAAATTTACCTTTTTGCATGAGCAATCCACTAAAGTTATGATTCGATTATTATTATCTGATTTTCATTTTTGTGGTTAGTTATGATCTCGTCTTTAATACTAAAAATGCATTTCTTTGGTGCAGTTGGTGTCGTCGCATTTTCCCTATCCAAGAAACTTGCAGTTTGAATGAGAAGGAACCGCAAACAGTTGTATCAAAGCTTGTTTTTCAGTTCATGAATGATAACCAGCACAAAGTTTCACATCCTGTAAAGTTAAAAGTTTATACCCTATTAACGGTGCAAATACTGTAGTAATTTATGGAGCAAATTATGAAGTAAATGTGAAGCATGACTATTTATCTGCTTAAAACCAAAGGAACTACTGACCCTGTCTTTCTTTTCACTCACCATATTCCAAGGTTTGAATCCACTCTTTTGGATCAATATTCAAATTATGTTTGTCTTTCTTAGAAATCATCGAGGGTGAATAAAGAAAAAAGATATCAAGTTTATATTAAAGGAATTTAAGAAGGGAAATTTCATTCAATAATTTTCTCAAAAGCTGCTGTTACAACTTAAGCAAACCTTTAAATAAAACAATATAATGTTACCCTAGCAAAGACGGCAACCAGTAATTCTGATATAAGCTAATGGTTCTAGTAGTTTCATGCTTACGTGACTAATTAAAAAGTCAGGAAACCTTTGTTAGGTTTTTGGGTTGCTGTGTGGGGTCTTTTCCTATAACTTACCTGGGCTTTCCCCTTGGTTCACCTTTTAAGACTAGATCTGCTCGAGATGTTATAGTAGTAGAGAAAATGGAAAGGAGGCTGGTTGGGTGGAAAAAATTATATTTTTTGAAAGGTGTTATGTCACTTTGATCAAAAGCTCTCTTTCAAGTTTATCCACCTACTTTATGTCTATCTTTCATGTTCTTATAGGGGTTGCTATAAAATTAGAGAAGTTTGCAAAGGGATATTTCTTATGGACCTGGTTTAGGGGATGAAAGGAAGTTTTCCATTTGGTGAATTTGAGTACGGTTTCTCTCCTATTCAATCTGGTGGTTTAGGAATTCAAGGGCTCGATACTGTTAATCAATTTCTTTTATGGATATGGCTTTGATCATATGCCATGGAAAGGGAAAATCTTTGGAGAAGGGAAAATCTGTGGGGGCTAAATAATACGGAGAGTTGGTGGGTTAATTGTTTTCTGCTAGGGGTTCTCAAGCTGTGTGTGTATGGAAGCACATCAGAAATGGTTTAAATGAAATGTGAAATTCTTAGTTGGAGGTGTTAGTCAGCAGTCACATATTTTTCTGGCATTATGTGGGGTGTGGTGATGAACTTCTCAGAATCCTTTTTCTTTTTCAGCTATAAGAAAATGCAACCAACAAACAAGCCTCTATTGACAAGTACATGTACAGACACAGCAATGCTATCCATTGCTGCCCTTCCATGAAAATGCATATGACATTTTTTTTTGATAAGTAATAAAGACTTATATTCAAAAAACTACCTCATGCGTAATGGCAAAAGGCATATCAAAGATTACAAAAAGAGAAAAGAAAAAACAAAGAGAAAACTAATTACAAAAGAGAGAGCTAAGAAACATAGGGAGAGACTCACTAGAGGTGAGTCCCCAAGCCCTAGATCAGTCGAAAAGGGAGCCACTAAAAGAAGTGAGCAGCTAGTCATCAGTGCTTTCCATGTCCTCAAACGTCTGCCAATTTCGCTCCCTCCAAATACACCACATTAAGCACAACGGAGCTAAATTCCAAATGCTAGACGAATGCTTTCCCAACCTATTCCACCAACCAAAAAGAGTATCTGCAACTGATCTTGGCAAAACCCATGAAATCCCAAAAGATCTAAAAACTAAGCTCCACAGCCGATAAGCCTTTCCACAATGAAGTAACAAATGATCCACTGTCTCCCCATTGCAACGACACATAGTGCACCAGTCAACAAAATCAAACCCTCTACCTCGCAGATTGTCACCTGTAAGAATCCTGTCCCAAACGACGGTCCAAACAAAGAAAGAAACACGCCAAGGAGCCTTAACCTTCCAAATACCTTTCTAAGGAAAGATAATAGGCAAGGGACCTCGTAGTTTATCATAAAAAGGGCGGATATCAAAATCTCCATTCTTCGTTAACTTCCTTCTCATACGGTCTCCATTCTCAGTTGGAGGTAAATTCGAACCCAAAGTACAAAGAAACTCATCCACAACACCCATCTCCCAATCATTTGGTCTCCGAATGAAGCGGACATCCCAGCTTCTTCGTTCCTCTATCCCCAACCGTTCCAGACAAGAGGCCACAGAGGCTGCTTTATTGGAAGCAATCCCAAATACAGTTGGAAAGGTCAATTGGAATGGTGAATCCCCACACCACCTATCTATCCAAAACTTCACTCTATCTCCCACCCCTACCTCAAACTGAATATTATTGCTGAAAACCTCCCAACCCATCCGGATGCTTCTCCACAAACCACACCCATGTACACCTCTGCCTAGCTTGGATGTCCATCCCCCCCACTCTTCCCCAAACTTCAAAGCTATTACCCTTCTCCAAAGCCTTGTCTCCTCAACCCCAAACCACCATAACCATTTCCCTAGTAAGACTTTATTAAAAGTAGTTAATTTCCTTGTCTCCTCAACTCCAAACCGTCATATGTTTGTATGCATATGACATGCATACAAACAAATCTATTTTCATCAAATATTACTTGCTATTAATTAATGTTTAGATTCCATTACTTGTCGTTCATTGATGAATATTATTGTTTTATTTGTTAGAATATTCATAAGTGATCGAATGGCGTGGTTAGTCAAGTGTTGACATCTCACGTAGAATACTAATAATAAGAGTAAATTATTAACTAGCTAATAAACTTGTGTCACCAGCTTCATAGCTCATTCCATGGTCTTCATCTATCACTAATGGGAAAATGGCAAATCTATCATGAAATTGGACATTCCTTTAGAACGAAGGACCTTTTTCCTTTTTCGTATTTTGTTCTAAGGAGGGTGGACGGATATAATATAAAGAGAGGAGAGTAAGACATGCAGTTTATTTGTAAAATATGTAAAAGTTTAAAAAGTTGTTCATAAACTAAATAAATTGAATAATATAAAAAAAGTTTCCGCATACGTATTTTTATATGTCTTTGCCTAGCAGAATGAAGCTTTTTATTTAAATTTTTAATTTTTTAAATGCATTCTCACTTTTTTTTTTTATCAACACTGATTGGTCGATCCTAGTATGCAAAAAATGCAATATATATACACGCACATATGATATAGTTTTTACAAATTATGGCATTTACTCTATAAAAATTGTTTTTTTTATATAACTAAACATGTATGTTGAATCCGGTTTTTCTTCCTAGTTTTCAATCCTAGGAAAAAAAGTATGACCCACTAAAACCTGAAATGGTTTTCTCTCCTTTTACTTCTTTATTTCTTTCTATCATTTTCTATTTACCTTTTTGGATTTTTAACCTATTTTACCTTTTAGCATCATAACAAAACATGCATGTTGAATCCGGTTGGTTCTTCCTAGTTTTCAATTCTAGGAAAAGAAAAGAAAAAAGTATGACCCACTAAAACCTGAAATTTGGTTTTCTCTTCTTTTACTTTATCTCTTTCTGTTCTTTTCTATTTACCTTTTTGGCTCTTAAACTTCTTCTTTTTTTCCAAATTCAAATGATTATTTAGATGTATCTTTTTCCACATAATTTTTACCAGTCACGTGCTTTATTATCTACAAAACTTAATTTTTTATATAATTATTTAAATAACTTAATAAAACATATGATTAGAGAGATCAGTTGCAAATCTTAAACTCTTCTTCCTTAAAACTCTTATGGATTGGGTTAATAGAATATTTTCTTTTGTTGCTTTGACCAGGAAATGGGTTTAATTCTTTTTGTGCCCATTGTCAGTTTTGTACTTATCTCCTTTTAAAATCCAGTTTCCGACACTATTGTGGTTATTGGATTTTATTGTGTTTTCTCCACGTTGGAATTGAACTTGCTTCAACCAATTTTTGGCTTGTTTGAGTATTTATAATTTCAAAGTAGTTAATCAATACTATTTGGTTCTAGTGACTTAAGACCATGGTTGTTGTATAGAAAGGGTCTTTTGACTACATTTCCTCTTCATTTTGTAGATTTATGTACACGACTGCATTTGATGTACTTGGAAAGGCGAATAGACCTGTGGAGGCACTTGATGTCTTTCATTCAATGCAGGTATTATACATTTCTTTTTATTGCATATAGCATGCTTTTTGCTTGTGCACTACACCTTGCTAAGAGGAAAGAGAAAGCTTTGAGAGAAAATACAATTCTCTCAAAGTTGTGGGACCCAAAGTTGGGAAGTGGGACCCAAAGTTGGAACCAGACATCATGGTTTACAATGCGGTGAGTAATACTTGATTGAATTCAATCTGCAAAAGATAATGGTCTATATTTGCTTCACTGGTGTATACCTGAATGATTGGATAGTTTCTATACCTGTTACATGGCATACTTTTGAAGATAGAAATTAAAAATTATAATTATTTTAGAAATGGTTAAATCTGTGAGCTGCAACTAAAGAATGACAGAATTCTTGAAATTATCAGATGGTAATTTTATTTCATTGATTCTACACTTTCTAATGTGTTAGGGTCTGTTTGGATACAGCTGAAAACTGAAAACTGAAAACTGAAAACTGAAAACACTATAGCAAAATAATTTTTAAATGTGTGAATAGTACCGTGTGACCCATTTTTAATAAAAAAGTTGCTGAAAAGTGAAAATTGTGGGTCCGTGAATAGTAAAATTTGGTTGAAAAGTCAATTATTGCGACTATTATTCATTGAACAGTAGCCACTACAGTGCTGCACAGTAAAAAAAGGGTTGGAAAAGCTTGAAACGTGTGAAAAAAAAAAAAAGGAGCAGAAAACGTAAACGCCAACGCAAACGCGCTGGCCAAACGCTCTCTTAGTGATTTTTTTTTTTTTTTTGGGGGGGGGGGGGTGCATAGGCATAGCCCAAGTTTTTTTTTTTTTTTTTTTTAATTTTTTTTTTTTATAGATAAAGTAAATGATAATATATTGAGGCATAGCCCAAGTTTATAGGGAGTATAGTAAAGTTATACCCACAATTAAATTCTAAAAGTGCAATGATTCATCTGATCTAAGAGAGTAGAAAAAGACAACCAGCTTTTGGTATTGTTGTAGGAAGTAGAGATTAGGTAGAGTTTTGAGATAAAGAGCTTTATCTGAAAAGACTTTTGGTATTGTTTGATTTGCTCTTCTTATGTTAGGGAGGAAAAGCTTTTATTTGAAGGGGTGGGGATATCCTTGGCCAAGGTTAAGATGACATATTTGCATTCTTTTTATTTCACGGATGATTAAATTTGCCTATATTTATCTTTTCTCTTTTCTTGAGTTTAACGATTCCTTGATTTTTGAAATTTCCAGTCTAAGGTGGTCCTCTCTTCATACTCATGGATCAACCCCTTAGCATTGCCTAAACGAATTTCTTTAGTTATAAAATAGTTTTACGAAAATATCTCACTTATATGATTTATATGTCTCTCCATTACAGGTCCTAAACGCCTGTGTCCAGCAGAAAAAATGAGGAGCATTCTGGGTTTTGCAGCAATTAAAGCAACAAGGCCAAAAGCCCTCTTCTACAACATATGGACTTGTCATGGAGGTAATAGCTGCCATTAGTTGCTTTCTTGTGGTCCATTCTTTAACTATTAAAGTAACACTTTAATGGCATGGTACTCAGTTTACTTCTTTCTTGTGAAAATTGTTTTATTAAAATACGAAGATGATTGTGGTTTTCAATTGATTTCCTGATATGCATGAATATGTATCATCCTTCCAGCATGCAATTTCTGAAGTTGCCATGTGGGATATTTTTTTTCTTGTAGAGTTTAGTTATTATACAAAAGAAATGTGTGGAATTGCTTGCTATTGGCCCAAAACTATATAAATGTTGTTGAACTAGCTTTTCCATCCAAATGAAAGTGACCATTTTCACATCCTATACAATCTTATTTTGGAGCTCAAACATAATTTGACACCATGATAGTTTGTAGACAGGCATTTGCCATTTGCCCACGATAGTTTCTAGGAACCAACTTTTTGCAATCACATGTGCAGTATGGTTTAGAGTTTAGCTAAAACTATTACCACAACGCAGTTCATTTTTGCAGTCACATGTGTGGTACAGTGTATAAGATACGGTTTAAAGCAGGTATATTTTTCAAATTTTGGGATTTTTTTGCCTAGCCCAAAATTGATTTTTCCTTTGTTTTGGGCCTGTTTTAAACTATTGAGCTAGTTTTTCTATATTTTGGGTTGGTTTCTTAATCAACACTTGCCAGAGTTATTAATATTATTTTTTTTTTTGGGAAAACTAGGGTTATTAAACTATTAGTAATATATTTAATATTAAAAAAATAAACATATTAATATATAGAGGATGCTGTGTGATGCGGTTTTCTTATTATAAAACCGCAAACTGAACTGCATTATATGGTGTGATGCACTGTTACCTGCGGTTCGGTGCGGTTATGCTATTTTGCGAACGGTTTTGGTGCGAATTTTACGGTTTGTGCGGTTTAGTGAACACACCTGGGCACGATGATTGATTCATTTATTGCATCATATCCAATGTAACCATGAGTCATATCACTCACACTACAAAATCCAATTCGGATCTATCATTAAAGGATCGAATTTAGTAGACATATTATAAATTAATCATGAACTAAATGATTAATTGCTATTGGTTTATTAATGACTAATTAATAAGATCCATTAAAAAAAATATGATTTTTCTATAGGAGTATGGATAAAATAATTGGGCCGTTTGGCTATGATGAAGTTAAATTCATATTATGAATATTTTATATTTTCTTTTTCTTTTTATCCGGCAATAAGTAGGGATGAATTGAAGATTTGAACTCAAAACAACATCACTAAATTATAAATTTGTTTACTGTGTTAGAAATATTTTTACCTATAAATTTTTTTATTGTATTAGTTCATTTTTAATTCATTTAAATCTGACGTGGCATTTTAAAAATGCCAAATAAGTTTTTTTAATAATATTTTAATATCCACGTCAACGCCATGTCAGCAAGTAAGACATGCCGTTTGCCACCTCAGTTTTTTCCGTAACTGGGTTGACGGTAGGAACCATTTTAAAAACGATTTTAAAAATTCAGGGACTGACTTAGAAGCAAAATCAGTTTAGGGACCAAATCGAGAAATGACCCAAAATATGGGGACCAAAAATGTATTTACGCCTTTTCTTTTTTCTTTTCTTTTTTCCAATTCACATATCAGAATGACACTCACATAATGGACTTTAATATATTTGGGACATGACCTTAAATTATTAAAGGGGGTAATATTTAGATCTCTTGGACTTTAATTAAATAGAATATTCATTATTTCACTTAAATTCATGTATGTTTAATATTATAGGAAAAATAAATACTTAACCATATATACAAAGATAAATAAAAAATATTTAATAATTAATTAATATACGTATCTTTGCCATACTCGTGTCCTACTTTTTCAAAAATTGCTCGTATTGCAGTTCCATATCCGTACCTGTATTGTGTCTGTATCTATGCAGGTTCTTCCTAGATCCCAACAGACAAAACATCAAAGCACAAGTGATATTGGCAAGGAGAACTGATGGCAAAGGGAACCTTTCAATATTAAACGAGATAATAGAGAAAACATCCATACTTTCTAGCAGATTGAAACTAAAGTGCCTGGAAAAACTACAAAGTCCACCCCTTCCCTCTCTTTTTACTCCTGCAAGGTCTCAGGAATCAAATAGAGCATAGTTGGGAGCACTAATGTGACAATATCCTTTTGTTTTTACCTTCCCATATATTATTCCCCCTTCAATGGATATTCTTGATTTTGCTTTCCACCCATTTCAAAAAATATCTGGCTATAGATTTGCATCCACCTCATCTTTATACTAAAGAGATCCAGACTATGCCAAGGTGTGCAAAATACAAATCATCATGACTGTGAGGAGTGAAATAGACTCTCCTCAGACCTGGGGTCCAAAGAGTCATTGGTCCATGGGAAAGTATTTGGGTCTGGCCTTTGTGCTGAGGGGAATGCTCAAGGAGTAATAATCCGTGAAGGAGATGGAAGTTAGATCACTATAAGTGTTTTACTGCGGATAGCCCATTACCAAGGAAAGGGAAATTTTTAACTTATTCGAGCCTTGAAGCACGGATAATTGGTGTGTGACCTCTGTAAGATACTAGTAACCACGGGAAACTCTTAGAAGGTGCAAGAAGGAAGAAGATCTGTGTCTCTGCATTAATAAGGGGGTTCTTACCTAACTTCTGCCACATTAATGGCGCATAAGACAGCTTGAACAATACACGTAACCCCCAAGACGACAGAATCTGAAGATAAGAAGGTGAGGAAATCGATAAAGTAAGGGAAAATTTCCCTGCTACTCTGGGTGGAAGCAGAACAGTTGGAAGGGTAAAAATAAGGATTAAAGCTATAAAAGGAAAGGAGGCCAAAAGAGAAAGGGATCCCAACAAAAAGGAGGAATAGTCCTATCTGAGAAAGAGAAAAAAAGAAGAGTGAAAAGAGCATTGTATGTAACACCACGGGAAAAATAGGGTTTTTCCCATTCATCTATAAGCATTTTGTAGGTAGAATGAGTGATATAATAGTTGAAGAGGTCCACTGTTTGTGTTTCCCATTGTAGAGTGCATTTTTCCCGCTTTTACATTTTTATTGTGTGGACTATCGTATACGCTACCAGAGGGGTTTTCCACGGGAGCCACTTTCTGTGTCCTTACAATGACAAACTAGATTAGGTGATCACAAAATGGAAAATGAGTAATGCCAGGGAAACAAAAAATTTTACCATCTTTTTCACAGTTAGACAAATTATAATTGAAATAACATCACTTTCACATAGTTTACCATTTATGCCATTTTAAAAACACCAATCACAAAGTTGTAAAATTTTTTGTGCTCCTAGACTTAATGAACAAAATTAATGACAGCCAGAACTTAAAATATGCTTTTGCTGGTGTTGTATTATATAAGCATTGTAAAAGGACAATCAGAGCTATCCTTAACTTATAGAAATGCATTTGCTGAAGAACTACAAATAGAAACTTGCAAAGATGGATGTAATAAATTATTATTAGAAGTGCTTATTTAGCTTTTTATACATATTTACACGCATGTATCTATAATACATAGATATAATACAAAGAATGAAATGTTATATATCCTAAAAGAACTCTTCCTGTAAAGAATCAAAAAATGATACGGTATCATGTACTGTTTTTGTCATACTTGGCCATGTATCTTGCCTCAAAATCTCAATGCAAGAATCATTGTGAGTGTAGTTGCCATGTGTGCCAACTTAAGCTTTTCTTCAAAAATAGTGCTCCAACGAACCATTGTTGCCCCAAAAGGCGTCACAGCTGGTTTTCAGAGGGCTCAAATTCAATGGAATTTCCAAAAAGTTTCGATCTTTCGATGAAGGGATTGGTTGCAGTGTAATCATGTGGAAGCATTCTGCATGAAATCACTAGTTGGTATGAGTATGTGAACCATTGCACATACACTCAGGGACAGGATACTTCGTAACGTCCCTTCCCACTTTATTAGTCCTGAGCTCTGGCTGCCCTAAGGATTCATTGTGTAATTCCTTTATGATGCTGTTGAATTCTGCTTCTGGTAAAGAAGAGTTCAAAAAGTAAGGGGGCATCTGTCTTTTGTTTGGGGTTATATGCTTCTTGTGTTCTGCAAAGGCCCGGTGTCCCTGTATAATATAAACAGCAAATTTCAGTCTCCATAAATGGAAGCATAAAAGTTATATTTGAGGTTCTAAATTTATAGATTTAAGATCATTAATGATCCATTAGGCTGCTTAAAATATGGACAAATAGAAAATAAATTTTGGATGTTTTTTAAGATTTCAAATTCAGGAAAACTTTCCTCCCACCTGCTCTGAAGGCACAGGCAGTATATAGGTTCACATAGAGTCATAGACACATTCATGATTGAACAAAAACTAAAATTCGGTAACGAGTGAGATACTAAAACAGTAACACGTACAAAAATGGTGTTTTTTATTTTGGCTCACACTATGATTAGCTTTTACTAAAACCCTTTTTTCTTTGGACAAATAACTCAAACCATACATCCTATTTTCTCCAAAAAAATTATCCATTGGGTGGGAAAGAAAAGAAAATGACAAGCACCTTTCAATGTTGTAATTTCAAATTGTAGAAACTTTTATTGCCTACTTTTTAGTCTTTCTCAAGGAAATTGAAGTACAAGAGCTTAAAAGTTTGCTTAATTATTACTTTCCAAACTCAAATGTCTCAAGGACTTCACTGTGTTCACAGTAATTACAGTTTTCCCTCATTACATGTGTTATATGATTAACCTTTGGCTGATATTATTTGATAAGGCCAGATCAATATGGCAAGTAGTCTTGTGATTTCTAATGCAGGAAATTTATATGTTCTACAAAATTGATACAAATAATGCAGTATATACTTAGGGAAAATGGCGATGGTGATACCTGGATGGCATGAAAACATCACTGTTCTCTGAGACTATATAATCAATGACAGCTATAAGAGATGCCCGATTTGCAAATGGTTCTAGTTCACCAGGAAAGGCAAGGTCTTCCTTATTATAAAAATAAGGAAACTCTTGGGTTAATGGTAGCAAGGCTTCTTTCCCACCCAATTGCTGCCCTCCAGCCCAGTATATCCTCGCATTTTTTGGGGCTCCAAGAGCTTTAAGCAGCCTAAAACATTAAATGACAAAACAAAAAGAATTTTAGCCTATTATAGAATTGTCAATTATAGAAAAATGTAACCAGTTCAACATATTGCAGTATTGCACTAGTAAAGGTTAAAAGTACAGGAGCACATATTAGACTTAGATTCTTACCTGGTTACCTCCAAGGCATTCAAGGGGCAGAGACCTGCAAGCTTCCGCTCATGGTAGGTCATTTTTTATTTTGCAGTTTCATTGTTCACTATCTCATCGTACTCATGGCTCAAACCAAGAAGGCAATCAGTTCTTACCCATACATCTTTCTCCATCCTTAAATGAAGAGCAAGGTAGGGTCCCTTGCTTCGCATCCTCTCTGCAAGCTTGTTACCAAGTTCCAAAATTGGTGGGGCAAACCTCAATGCATGAAAAGTAACCTGAAGTCAAACAAAGGAGGCAAAGGAATCAGCTAAATATAGAACCTTAGCTAAATCAAAAGGGCAAAGGTGGACTGAAATTCAGCCAAGTATTGATTAGCACAGGCATAAATTTGAAATTTGAGAATATATGGATAGAAATAAATAAAATGTGCTATCAGTATGATTTAAGTAGGGACGTTTGAAAATAAGCAAATTATTTTACAATATTACATGATCCTATCAGGTTTATTACTTTATGAAAATGTGAGTGCTTTCAAACATAATGTGAGGAAAGGATATACATACAGGTTCTAGGATAGTAGGATATGAGAAAATGAGACTGTAAATACCTTCCATTTAGCTTCTACAGATCAGAAGGAAGATCCTTAGTAAGCCTTGAATCCAAGCTACGTAACAGCAGAACCCCTTCTCTGTTAAACTGCAGAGGCCAACAGAAATTGCATTAGATAATCCTTTGGCCAATTAGCATCCACAAAAAGACTGCTCTTCACCATATACAACTGAACAATTTCCATCTGTGAGAGAGAGTCATTAACAGAGAAAATGAAAACAGTTTTCTTTTCTTTTGAACATCCACAAAACTAGTATTGATCAGAATATTGAGACAATCAGTTAAATTGGTAAGCAGCACAACTCATTTTGAAGGTCCATCCAACATGGCAACAACTAAAATAGTTTACAACAAAAGCACAGAATTGAAGCCAATAAATTGATGGCGTTTAAAGTGATTAATACCATTATAATTGTCATAATAGCTCAAGATTATTGCAGTTATAACTAACAGTTGACATCTTTTCCAGAAGGGAGTAATAAGATTCTTCTCTAACTGCCATAAGACATACTTTCATAACTCTGATACACAGTAAAAGCCAAAGGCCCCCAACTAATTCACCATGTCTAGAAGCAGCCAATTCTGTGTCTTACCTCCATCTTTCTTTTTGTTTACTAAATCAGGTTTTATAAGTAAAAAGCAATCAAGAGGAGCTAGCACAACTACGCAAAAGCATATATACAGAAATTGTTCATACCCGTTTGAGAGAATGTCCACGGATCCTTGTGGCGTGGCATGAGGTGGAGGACTACCCTCGACTGGCTTTGTCATAAGATGTGTTGATGGCAATGCTAAAACAATCTCTTGAAGTGCTCCAAATCAAATATATCATAAAATTCACTGCACCCACCAAAAAAAAAAACACCAAAAGAAAAATATATTAATCCAAACAACATTATAGAAACATTCACAAATAAGGAAAGCAACTTAATTTACTTCAATCATGATAGAAAAATGACTACTTGCTAAATTTAAAATAAAACAAAAACCAGAATAATAATTTAAAACACGACATAAAAACATTCACAAATAAGGAAAGGAACTTCATCCATTATAGAAAAATGGCTACTTGCTAAAGTTAAAATGAACACACACAAATGGTTCCTGGCTGTTTGATGTGGACGGAAAGAAATCCGCGCTCTTTTGAGGACACTGAGAAATCCTTGGTTCAATTACAAGCTTTATGCCAGATCTTTAATCAACGAGTACATATATTTGATCATTGTGCTTTGTGTATATATAAGTACTATAGCCGACCCATCTTTATGAGACATATAAAACTGCATGTTTCCTTTATCAATGTCTAGTATTATTAACAATCACGAAAGATAATAAAGCTAACTTGTCTTTTGTTGTATTGGAAAATAATTATTCAGTGAATCAAGAGCTGGCTACATTGGCATTCTTTGGAGTTGGAGTGAACTTGGTTTTGTTTTAGACAAGGGTGATGGGTCAAGACAATGCTGATGCAGCTAACAATGTAAGCAAATGGACAGGAACGGTCTATCTTTTCTCTCTAGTTGGTGCCTTCCTTAGCGATTCTTACTGGGGAAGGTACAAGACTTCTGCCTTCTTCCAAGCCATCTTGCTCCATCTAATTGGAATTTTGAATTTTCGTTCGTGCTTTGATTCTGAGAATTTCCTTTTCATATTTGGACAATTCAGACTAAAACACTAGCTAATTTGCTTCTTCACGCAAATCTCAATTATTACAAAAAACACACACAAAATTTCAAATGTTATTTGTTTATTTTTAATACTAGATTGCAACTAAGACATGGTTTTTTTAGATTTTGAATTATGGTTTAGAATGAATTCTGATGAGGTGAATTCTTAGGGAATACATTTTTTTTTTTGGGTGAGAAATAGTGTTTGGTGATTGGTGGTGTTGAAATTTGTACTGAAAAGTAATTATTTTGAATGGAATTGCGTTATCGAGGTAGCTTATGAAATCGGCAATCCATATAAATATATTTGCTGATTAAATAATTTCAGATGGGTTTTTCTTTAATTAAGAAATGGTTTACGACTTTTTCAATTAGTCTGTTGAAGATCCATAGCTGAGCTGACCCCATGGTTTTGGGAATAAGGCTTTGTTGTTGTAATTACGTGCATTTGTTAAAAAAATTAAAATGAATTTGGATAGATGTATGTCTTGTGGAGTTCAATTTTTATTTAACATGGTTGAATTGGTCTGGCAGGTGTCCTGCTTGCAGGAATTATAAGGTATGATATGCTAAAATTTGTGATCAATAATTCATAATGAGACGCTGTATTCTTATTTGTTGTTGCGTTGATTGAAAATAAATTTGTGCAGTCCCATTACGAAAGTGTTGCAAGGCTTTTTAATGGACCTGATGCAGTGCATCCTGGGATCATATTGATGACGAGAGTGGACTGTGCATTGAAGGTATTTATGCTGCCACTTTTCTTGATTACTTTCTTCGCTGGGTGTCATATTTTATTATTTTTTATGCGTGGGAAATGGGAATTACTTTCTTGATATTTTCTTTCTGTGGAACATATTAGTGCCTTTTTCCTCTCCTGAGAATGACTACTGAATTTTTGGAAGACACAATCATAGAAATCCTCCATCTCTAAGTAAACCCTTGATATATTTTATTATGTATCTAAGTATCCCATAATTTCCTCAGATTTGGAACTGATCCTGCCCTTCTTTAATTTCATGTCACCTTGAAATCCTATAATTTCTCCACGTTGGAATTGAACTTGCTTCAACCAATTTTTGGCTTGTTTGAGCATTTATAATTTCAAAGTAGTTAATCAATACTATTTGGCTCTAGTGACTTAGGACCATGGTTGTTGTATAGATCGAAAGGGTCTTTTGACTACATTTCCTCTTCATTTTGTAGATTTATATACACGACTGCACTTGATGTACTTGGAAAGGCGAATAGACCTGTGGAGGCACTCAATGTCTTTCATTCAATGCAGGTATTATACATTTATTTTTATTGCATATAGCATGCTTTTTGCTTGTGCACTACACCTTGCTAAGAGGAAAGAGAAAGCTTTGAGAGAAAATACAATTTCTTTTATTTATTTATTTTTGTTTAATTTCTCTCCGGCAACAAGTGTCTACATATCCTGAGTAATTGGGAAGTGGGACCCAAAGTTGGAACCAGACATCATGGTTTACAATGCGGTGAGTAATACTTGATTGAATTCAATCTGCAAAAGATAATGGTCTATATTTGCTTCACTGGTGTATACCCGCATGATTGGATAGTTTCTATACCTGTTACATGGCATACTTTTGAAGATAGAAATTAAAAATTATAATTATTTTAGAAATGGTTAAATCTGTGAGCTGCAACTAAAGTATGACAGAATTCTTGAAATTGTCAGATGGTAATTTTATTTCATTGATTCTACACTTTCTAATGTGTTAGTGATTTTATTTTATTTTTTTGGGGGGATAAGTAATCGATTTTGTTGAATCAATAATATAAAGGCATAGGCATAGCCCAAGTTTTTTTTTTTTTATTTTTTATTTATTTATTTTTTTTTTATAGATAAAGTAAATGATGATATATTGAGGCATAGCCCAAAGTTTATAGGGAGTATAGTAAAGTTATACCCACAATTAAATTCTTAAAGTGCAATGTTCCATCTGATCTAAGAGAGTAGAAAAAGACAACCAGCTTTTGGTATTGTTGTAGGAAGTAGAGATTAGGTAGGGTTTTGAGATAAAGAGCTTTATCTGAAAAGACTTTTGGTATTGTTTGATTTGCTCTTCTTATGTTAGGGAGGAAAAGCTTTTATTTGAAGGGGTGGGGATATCCTTGGTCAAGGTTAATATGACATATTTGCATTCTTTTTATTGCACTGATGATTAAATTTGCCTATATTTATCTTTTCTCTTTTCTTGAGTTTAACAATTCCTTGATTTTTGAAATTTCCAGTTTCCGAGATGTAAAATCTAATTAGCCCTCTGTTACTATTGAGGGAGATTTAGAAGTCATCATCAGAGCTCTGAGAAGTGTAGATGAATCTCTCTCCTCCTTTGCTCATTTGATTGCTTCTGCAAAACAATCTATTGTTGCCTTCCGTAGTATATCTTTTTCCCATACTCGTAGACTAGGTAATTCTGTAACTTATAACCTAGCCAAGCATGCGAGACATGCTAGTGGTTTAACTGTGTGGACAGAGGATTTTCCTCCACACCTTCATCTAGTACTTCTAATCGATTATGAATGAGTTTTTTAGTTAAAAGTTCCGAGGTTTTTTTCTCAAAAAAAAAAAATGAAGAAGAAGAAGAAGAAAGAAGTTCCATAACCAACAAAACCAATCAAAAGTTCCATAACCATATTTGTGTGTATATTGGGGTCGATGAGGGAATGATCCAAATTGTAATGGCCAATGAAGTTGCAAGTTTGGTATCCCCTTAGACTTGTAAATAAATGAACTAAACAAGAAGGTACCTACTTCATAAGAAATATAGGCATTTGATACAATGACCAAAGAACTTGAACTCATTAGAGCATTCACATCCATGTTTGCATAAAAATTTAGTCCTACGTTTTGATTGTGATCAATTTGGTTATTATTATTATTTTTAAATTAATTTAATTAATTTGTTCCTTATTGTTGACGAAAAATGTCAATATGCCAATAAACTTAAAAGTTGACATTTACCACAAAAAAAAAAAAATTGCACCACACCTTATTTTTGCAATCACATGTGCAGTATGGTTTAGAGTTTAGCTAAAACCATAATCGTAACGTAGCTCATTTTTGCAGTCACATGTGCAGTGCAGTATATAAGATGCGGTTTAAAGCAAGTATATTTTTCAAATTTAGGGATTTTCCTGCCCAGCCCAAAACTGATTTTTCCCTTTGTTTTGGGCTTGTTTTAAACTATTGAGCTAGTTTTTCTATATTTTGGGTTGGTTTTCCTAATCAACACTTGCTAGAGTTATTATTATTATTATTATTTTTGGAAAACTAGGGTTATTAAACTATTAATAATATATTTAATATTAAAAAAATAAACATATTAATATATAGAGGATGCGGTGCGATGCGGTTTTCTTATTATAAAACCGCAAATTGCACTGCATTATTTGGTGCGATGCACTATTACTTGCGGTTCAGTTCAGTTATGCTATTTTACGAACGGGTTTAGTGCGGATTTTGCGGTTTGTGTGGTTTAGTGAACAACCCTAGGCACGATGATTGATTCATTTATTGCATCGTATCCAATGTAACCATGAGTCATATCACTCACAGTACAAAATACAATTTTGATCTATCATTAAAGGATCGGATTTAGTAGACATATTATAAATCAATCATGAACTTAATAATTAATAGCTATTGGTTTTTCATTAAAAAAAAAAAATTTGCTATTGGTTTATTAATGACTAATAAGATCCATTAAAAATAAAAATCTGATTTTTCTATAGGAGTATGGATAAAATAATTGGGCCTTTTGGCTATGATGAAGTTAAATTCATATTATGATTTTTTTTTTTTCTTTTTAACCGGCAATAAGTAGGGATGAATTGAAGATTTGAACTCAAAACAACATCACTAAATTATAAATTTGTTTGCTGTGTTAGAAATATTTTTAACTATAAAATTTTTTATTGTATTAGAAATATTTTTAACACTAGAAATAGAAGGTGATAAATGTTGTGCGCTTGTAGGTCCATTATATCGTACTAGTGTGTAACCTCATGCATATACATGAGTACATTTAAAAACAATTTTATATATATATATATATATATAAAATTTAGAATCTAATTGGATTCACTCTTCGGTTGAAGTATGATAATGGGAGATACTATGCATCAAAGACATTTATGACCTGAAAAAGGAGAGGCGAGTTTGTGGGGTTGGATTAATGAAACTGATACTGAAGATGATGACTTGGCAAAGGGATGGGTATTTTTTCAGGCAATATCAATAATAATCCTATGTCAATTGACAATTTTTCTTGGTTTATTTTTTAAAATACTTATTAAAAGAAATATTTTATAATTGGCGAAGTAGTTGAGAGTTGAGATCCAAATGTTGAAAAAAGGTTAGCTTTGACATGTGGTAATAATATAAGGGAAATGTTAATGAATGACCTCAGGACATTTGTTAATGAACAATTTTAAGAAAAATTTTATGAGAAAAAAAAAAACAATTAATGTTTTGATAGCTTTTTCTATTTCCCATAAAAGTGATATCAAAACTTTTTTATAATGGTTTGTTAACAATTGCCTCTGAGCATTCGTTACACCCATAATATAATAAGAGTTCTCAAAATATAATACACACACACACACACACACACACACACACACACTAATACTACTGCTACATGAAAACTCATGTGATGCACTAGAGTTAATAATACACATATTATAGATATTTTGCAAGATAGCATTTATTAAAAAAAAAACATTCATAATAAAATAAAATAAAATACAATGGGAAGAAGTATTTAACTTCTATTCTTTTCCATGATTTAGAAGTGTTGTCTAACCTAGAACGTTATTGGGTTGTTAGGAGCTAGAGATATAAACTGTTAATACTAGACATATGTGCTTATGTTGTCAACAACTCAGTGCAGGTTTATAATTATAGAAATCTAGCTACAAAATAATTCACAATTCTTAAATTAATAAAATAAAACTTCCAAAAGTTATATATATAGTTATATACACACACTCAAAACAAATATCTTTTGAATACATACATATTGTACAACCAAGTCTTAATTTTCTTATCAACCGTTCATCATTCAATTATCACACACAAACACAACAACCTTCATAAGTGTGGTGCATTAAAAAATTTTAAATTATTTTTATGAGTTATTCTTTTTTATTAATATTAAACTTGCTTGAGGAAACCATAGAACTTGAAGATGATCCAATACTTTGGAAAATGATTTCTATATTCACATGATGAACTAAGTTTTAGAGATTCTGTCATATGTATACTGAATAGAGTAAGAGGAAACGATACAAACTAACCAACTTACAAGAAACCAATTAAAACTAATAGGCTAAAAGCCTAAAATTGGGACTAATAGGCTGAAATTTCCCTTCAGCCTCTCTAACTCTCTTCAGCCTTCACACACACACACACTCACACTCTCTCTCTCTATCTCTCTCTCTCTCTCTCTCTCTCTCTCTACCCTCCCCAACAGCTTCGAAGACTTCGACACCTCCACTTGAAGACTCGGCTTCTTAGGTTCAAAATCTCAGATCTTCGATCATGGTTTTAGTTTTACATGGGTTTGGGTTCTCAGTTTCATATGGGTTTGGGTTCTCAGTTTCATATGGGTTTGTTTGTATTGGGAAGTTGCAAGGATCGGTTGGGTTTGAAGGGATTTTGCTCTAATGGTCTTTGTTTGTTTCAAATTTTTCTAGTTCTAAAATTTATGGGTTAATTTGTTTTCTAGGTGATATTTGTGGGTTTGCTCTAGATCTATGGTTGGGTTTATGTTTGTGCTCTTGCTGGAGATCAGTTTGTGTTTGGTTTAAGTTGATTTTGTGTTGGTTTCTCGGAAAAATGAGAAAATCTGGGTTTGAGTTGTGATTTTGTATATCTGGGTTTTGTGGTTTGAGAAAATCTGAGTTTTTTGGTTTGAAAAAATCTAAGAAGATCTCCTATTGGTTTTGTGTTTGTGTTCTTGCTGGAGATCGATTTGTGTTTGTGTTTGTGTTCTTACGTTTGGTTGACAAGAAAGGGCAAGAAAATGTGAGAAAATCTGGGCATGTGTTTTTATGTCTAAAATCTGGGTTTGTGTTCCTTAGCGTTCTTGTTGAAGATGAATACAGATCTAAATTGATATATTTTTTGGATTTTAATTTTTTTTTTGTTACTTTTTAATTTTTAATTCTGTTTTTTATTTTGTTAAATTGATAAATTATTTTTTTTAATTTATATGCTGACGTGGCATTTTTTAATGTCAAAAAATATTTTTTTATTATTAATTAGGCCACGTGGACATAAACAAATATTATTTATTATTGCCGTTTGTCACGTCAGCAATATCCGTTTCTGATGTAACGGCAAGGACCAAAATGGAACCGTTTTTCAAGATAGGGACTAAAAGCGGTAAAAATAAAATTTAGGGACTAAAATAGAAATCGCCTAAAAATGTAGAGACTAAAATGTGCTTTTCGCCTAGTAATAATACAAGTTTGTAGTTGTAAACAGCAGATCACTTGTATCCTTAACAAAAGTAATATAAATTTGAATTGTCAAATGCCTTTGAAACTTGGGTCTTTTTAATATTAAAAAATATATAAAAATCTATTTGAAATTTAAGTGGTCCAAGTTCACATGGGTAGTGTCTGGGCACACTTCCACACTTAACAAAAGGTAAAGTCTCTTATTTGACAAAAACAAAAAACAAAGAAAGTTAAAACAAACATCAGTCAGCAAGAAGAAAAACAGAAGTGGAGCAAGTTTGGACGAAAGATGAAGAAGAAGAAAACCAAAGGCAAAGAGGAGGTGGAGAATGATTGGCGAAGTGGCGTCGCTGCCAGAAAAGTAGAAGCGACCGCAAGGTATGGGTGTCCTTTTTTTTGAAAAAAATGATTCTATTAAAGGGATCTGGTATGATACTTAGAGATTGATGAGATTGGGACCTTTCTCAGATTCAAGCAAAGAAGACCTTAGAAAAATGCACCTCTTGTGTGCTAGTTATTGTGCCCATGATAAATGTCAGCATGCTAGGTAGTCACGCATCAAAAAATCCTTAATGATAACTTCTCACATGAAACGGTAAGAATTCTAGAGATCCAACTTTAATTCCTACGGACAGGGTTAATTACTAAATAAAGAAATACAATATTACATTTTACATATTCATTATAGGTCAAAAAAGACACAATGAATATATAAATTGTCATAAGATTATTGTCTTCTTATTACAATCCCTAAGAATAGGAAGTGTTTAACAGAATAGTTTGAGTAACATTGTTTGTAATTTTTTAAAATACGTATATAGAAGTGAAAAAAATTGTGAAAAAAGGCGCAAACTCTTTTAGAAGAAAGTTGATATGTGATAAAAGGCTATTATTTATAATTCCATCAGCAATTTAAAAAAAAAAAAAGTCATGGGCCGCACTCAAAGCCCATCAACAGAAGTTTTGGACTAGGCTTTTGCAAGCCCTTCCTGAATCAACTCTAAGGGGCCTTGCGAATTCCAACAACCTCGTATGAACACGGTTTTCTTTCGGTGCAGTGGGGACCATTGGTGTTTTGTCACGTATTTCCATCCCTTATCACAGTTCACAGATCCTTCTGCTCTTACTTATCATGAAATCATCATCCCCATCCCCAATTCAGCCATGGGCCTTACTTAACCCTTAAAAAAGTTATAGGCCTCACTGAAGCCCATCAAGATAAGTTTTAGACTGAGCTTTTACCCTTCCTGAATCAACTCCAAGTG
The DNA here is from genome assembly GCF_002906115.3 of Quercus suber. Classification (NCBI taxonomy): domain Eukaryota; kingdom Viridiplantae; phylum Streptophyta; class Magnoliopsida; order Fagales; family Fagaceae; genus Quercus; species Quercus suber. The sequence goes on along the minus strand of NW_027069686.1, from coordinate 630,367 downwards.
GGCCTTGAAATTTAGGACAACCTAGCTAGTACGTATCAACAAGATCAGTATATAATTTCAGTGTGAACTCAGAAAAGGTTTAAAAAGAAAGATAGAAGTCATAAAACTACAGTAGCAGTGCATGTGTATATGACAATTGACAAAGGTTGCTTTAATAATGGCGAAGAGTGGAAAGGAAACACTTGTGGTCCACACGGTTTTCTGTTGGTGCTGAGGTCCAATGGGTGTTTTCTCTGCTTTGAGCCATTGATGCAAGTTGGGAAACTATGCTTGTATTCTTCGCATCCTTGGACCCCACATCTACGCGTTTTATTTTCATCGAAGCACTCAAAAGCATGGTCTTTTTCTTTTATTCCACCTGAATAGTCCATTCCCACCCACTGTCACAGATTGTTCTGGTTTTTACTCTTACCCTCCAGTTCTCTGTTCTCACAAAGACACAATTAGCATTCATTCAATTCTCTCTAATTCAAGAAATGGCGGAAGGAGCTCTGTCCGGCGTTGCTAAAGGAATCATTGGGAAAGCGGCGACCTAGTAGTCCAAGAGATTGCGCTCATCTGGGGTGTCAAAGACGAGATCAACAAACTCAAGGAGACAGTTTCCACTATCAAAGCTGTCCTTATGGATGCAGAGGCGAAGCAACACAACGGTGAAGCGATCAAACTGTGGCTGCAAAGGCTTAAGGACGCCATGTTTGATGCGGATGACTTACTGGATGAAATCTCCACTGAGGCCCTGCGACGGGAAGTGATGACCCGTGACAAGAAGGCCAAAAAGGTACGCATCTTATTTTCCAAACCTAACCAGCTTGCATATGGTGTTAGAATGGGTCATAAGGTTAAGGAGATGAGGGAGAGGCTAGTTGCTATAGCTGCGGACAGGCAGTTTCACTTGGATGAACGTTGTGAGGAGATACAAGTCAGGCATAAGGCAAGAAGGGAGACTCATTCTCTTTCACATGCTGAAGCAGTTTTAGGAGGGAGGATGATAAGAAGGCTATTATTGGATCTCTGTTGGATCCCAATGCTAAAGAGAATGTTTCGGTCCTTGCGATAGTTGGTATCGGAGGACTAGGAAAGACCACATTAGCTGGACTTGTCTTCCGTGATGAAGAACAAATCAAGAAACATTTTGAGCTAAAAGTGTGGGTGTGTGTCTCTGATAATTTTGATTGAAGATAATTGTTGAGAAAATCTGGGAGGTGTAACAAGTAAGAAACTAGAAAACCTTGAAATGGACACGCTAGTCACTTATCTGCAAAAAGAAATTAATGGAAAAAGATACTTGATTGTGTTGGATGATGTGTGGAACGAGGATCGTGAAAAATGGAATGAATTGCAAAAAATTTTAATGGTGGGTGCAATAGGCAGTAGAATCTTAGTAACTACACGTAGTGAACTTGTGGCAAAGATTACGCAACCTATGCAACTGCATGTGTTGAAGGGGTTTAGATAAACAACATGCCTGGTCTTTATTTAAGAAGATGGCGTTTGAAGAGGGGAAGAGCCGAAGAATGAAAGCTTTGTAAAAATTGCGAATGAAATTTTAAAAAAATGTGTAGGGGTGTCCACTGGCAATAAGAACAATAGGAGGTCTGTTGTATTTTAAAAAATCCGAAATTGAGTGGTCATTATTTGAAAAAATAAACTTTCGAAAATACAGTCAGAATGAAAGTGACATTTTACCAACATTAATGTTGAGTTATGATCATCTCGCCTCACACTTGAAGCAATGCTTTGCTTATGTAGTCTATTTCCAAAGGATTACAAGATTGACAAGTCAATTTGATTAATATGTGGATGGCGCAAGGTTTCATCTTGTATGAAGAAGATCAATGTCCAGGAAGATGTTGGTGATGAGTATTTTATGGATTTGCTTTGGAGATCATTCTTTCATGAGGTTGAAAAAGATGAACTTGGCAATATTTCAAAATTCAAGATACATGATCTCATGCATGATTTAGCAATACAAGTAACAAGATCAGATTGCACCACATTAATTCAAAGTGAAAGTCATTAAAGAGAAAACACGTCATGTGTCATTTGAAGATAGATTGTACTCATCATTGGAAATTCCAATCTCATTATGTAAAGCAAGAAGGATAAGAACATTTCTTTGCCATGTCAACCAGAGTATATGCCAAAGTATTATACATAAAATCAAATGATTCAACTTATAGTGAAATTATTGCAAGTTTTAAGTTCATACGCTTGCTGGATTTGCATAACATGAGATTAAAAAATTCCAAGTTCTATAAAAAGTTGAAGCATATAAGAATCTTGATCTTTCTATGAATGAAGGCATTGAGATGCTTCCTAGATTCTATTGTCAAGTTGTACAATTTGCAAACACTTAATCTCTCTAAGTGTAAAAACCTTAAAGAATTGCCAAAAGATATTAATCAAATTAATCAACCTCAGGTTTCTTGAGATTGATGGGTGTTCAGGTTTGACTCATATGCCAAATGGATTGGGCCAATTGACTAATCTACAGACATTGTCAAGATTTGTGATGATAAGGGTAGGATTGATTCAGTGCCTAAGAGTAACGGTGAATTGAAAGGAACTTGAGGAGCTAAATGAGCTAAGAGGAAATCTGTCAATTTAAATCTCAAACAAATAAAAGTCTCTCGCCTCCCACTTGAAGCAATGCTTTGCTTATTGTAGTCTATTTCCAAAGGATTACAAGATTGACAAGTCAAATTTGATTAATATGTGGATGGCGCAAGGTTTCATCTTGTATGAAGAAGATCAATGTCCAGAAGATGTTGGTGATGAGTATTTTATGGATTTGCTTTGGAGATCATTCTTTCATGAGGTTGAAAAAGATGAACTTGGCAATATTTCAAAATTCAAGATACATGATCTCATGCATGATTTAGCAATACAAGTAACAAGATCAGATTGCACCACCATTAATTCAAAAGTGAAAGTCATTAAAGAGAAAACTCGTCATGTGTCATTTGAAGATAGATTGTGCTCATCATCGGAAATTCCAATCTCATTATGTAAAGCAAGAAGGATAAGAACATTTCTTTTGCCATGTCAACCAAAGTATATGCCAAAGTATTATACCATAAAATCAAACGATTCAACTTATAGTGAAATTATTGCAAGTTTTAAGTTCATACGCTTGCTGGATTTGCATAACATGGAGATTAAAACAATTCCAAGTTTTATCAAAAAGTTGAAGCATCTAAGATATCTTGATCTTTCTATGAATGAAGGCATTGAGATGCTTCCTAATTCTATTGTCAAGTTGTACAATTTGCAAACACTTAATCTCTCTAAGTGTAAAAACCTTAAAGAATTGCCAAAAGATATTAACAAATTAATCAACCTTAGGTTTCTTGAGATTGATGGGTGTTCAGGTTTGACTCATATGCCAAATGGACTAGGCCAATTGACTAATCTACAGACATTGTCAAGATTTGTGATGAGTAAGGGTAGGATTGATTCAGTGCCTAGGAGTAACGGTGGATTGAAGGAACTTGAGAGGCTAAATGAGCTAAGAGGAAATCTGTCAATTGTAAATCTCAAACAAATAAAAGATGCCACATTAGAGTATAAGGCTGCAAATTTGAAAGAGAAACAACGCATTGATAAGTTGCACTTAATTTGTGTAGAAGAAGACATTAATGAGATGGGTGCTAGTTATGATGACATGTCATTGGAAACCTTGCAACCAAATATAAATCTCAAAGCATTGACTTTAGACAGATACGGGGGAGTGATATTTCCACGTTGGCTGGCGTTGCTCACAAATCTTGTCCAATTTGAATTATATTTGTGCAATAAATGCCAATATCTTTCACCATTGGACCAATTTCGTTCTCTCAAAATTATCCATTTGGAGGGATTGGATTCTTTAGAGCACATATCAGATTCAGAGAGAGATAACAATGATTCTTTATTCTACCCATCTTTGGAGGAACTTGATATTAGCAAATGCCCTAATTTAAAGGGATGGTGGTGGGGAAGGTGGGATTCTCTTCCTTCATTTCCTCGTCTTTCTGATTTAGATATTATGGATTGCCCTCAGCTAACTGCCTTTCCTTTGTTTCCATATCTCGAAAGATTGACTCTAGCGAAGTGTTGCTTGAAGCAGTCATTGGAGAGGATGATGATAAACAACAAGACTTCAGGGAATCTACCATCAATCGCTTCTTCTTCTTCTTCTCCTTCTACAATTGTTGCCCTCTCTCCAAATTAAGCTTCATGTGGTTATACGAAACGGAAGAAGCTTTGCCAGAGGAGTGCCTACGAAATCTCATTTCTCTCCGTACTCTACAGCTAGACAACTGTCCTCTTCCTCAAGGCATGCGATATCTTAGTGCACTTCAACGTCTGGAAGTTAACTACTATGAGGTGGTTGATTTATCCAATGATTGGGATGAGATGGAATGGCAAGGACTTAGGAACCTTCTCGAATTGGTATTCGTTTTACTTCCGAAGTTGGTCTCTCTTCCAATGGGACTTCAATATGTCAGCTCTCTACAATTTCTCTGCATTTTGGATTGTCATAGTTTGATAGCTATACCGGAAATAAAAGTGAGTTAAATGACTCACTTCCTTAGATTGCAAATTCTTCAACAAAATTCAGGTATATTCTTATCTCAATCTAAATATGCTAAGAATCTTATGAAAAAGTTTGGCTTGGAATCTACTAGTTCTGTTAGAACCCCTATGAGCCCTAATGTTAAACTCACTGTAGACTTTTTAGGCAAGAATGTTGATCCTTCTCTCTATAGAAGCATGATATGTAGTCTTCTTTACCTTACTACTAGTAGACCTGACATTAGTTACAGTGTTGGAGTGTGTGCTAGATATCAGGCTAACCCCAAAGAATCTCACATGACTGCTTTAAAAAGAATTATAAAGTACGTCAAAATCACTACTAAGTTTAGTGTGTGGTATAGCAAGGACACAAATGATGTCTTAGCTGGGTACTCTGATGCTGATTGGGCTGGCAATGCTGATGATAGAAAGAGTACTTTGGGGGTTGTTTTTACATCGGTAACAATCTTGTCTCCTGGATGAGCAAAAAGCAAAACTCCATATCGTTATCCACTATAGAAGCTGAGTACATTGTTGCCGGTAGTTGTTGCACCCAACTCCTCTGAATGCAAAAATTCCTTCATAATTATGGTATTTGTCAATAACATCTTACTATCTATTGTGACAATACCAGTGCCATCAATATCTCTAAGAATCCGATTCAATATTCTCGAACCAAACACATAGAGATTCGTCATCACTTCATTAGGGAGCTTGTCGAAGATGGTATTCTCACTCTTGAGTTTATTCACACCGATGATCAGAAGGCTGATTTGTTCACCAAACCTCTTAACAGGAAACGTTTTGAATTCCTTCGTCAAAACATTGGTGTCATCTCTACAAATTGATCTTTTTCTCTCCTCTTCCTTCCTCATGCATTTGCATCTAGTTTTATGCTTTGCTTTGTTTAACATGTTTTTGTTTGTTTATTTTCAGTTTTTGTTTATTTTATTTTTGATATAAAAATAAAAAATTGAAAAATCAGAAAAATACAAAAACAGTGTATATATGTGTACATTGGTACTTATGTATCTTGGATGGCCACTAAAACAAAGTTTTCTAAACTTTATATTTTTTGTAACTTAGATGAGTATCTAAATGCACAACTAAGCAAGTGAGCTTTGTGGCTTTTGTTTGTGATGAGTAAGATTAAGTTATTTTTTGTACTTAACACTCGTATCACTCTTTTTGATGGGAAGGACTAGAAAATCCTAAGAGAAAGGTATAAATAATCATCTCATCACTGTTACCCGCCAATCATAATATAACACATGTATGCTTCGACATAGCAAAAGTGTAGTGTCAATGACATTTGTGTGCTTCGGCATAGCAAAATTGAAATGTCAAATATCATTGGGTATTTCTTTTCTATCTCTTATATGCCCATACATGATATGCTTAAAAAGAAAAATATGTAAAGAAAATAAAAAGCAAAAAGATCAAAAATGCTTTAAATATGGTTGCAAGCGTGTATTCTAGGAGATGTGGAAGTTATAGGATGTACTTTAAAGGTGATAGTCTCCATCAAACAGTTATGATTGTGTGTGAGTTAAAGTGATTTTCTCATATCTCAAATCGTCATAACATGTATACACTTATGCAATCTTGCGATGTTCTTTACACACAACACGCAATACTCTTTGCTACTCTTGATGCATGTGTAGGTACAATGTGATTTGGCGATCACAAGGTTTACATGTGTTTATGTATACTCACTAAACTGTCTTGACTTGTTTTTGAAATATAAAATTTGTTAGACTTGTTTAGTGTGTGTGTGTGTGTGTGTGTATGTGTATTTTTGGGGATCCATGTGCTTAAAATTACTGTTGAGAGATGATTTTGAGAGCTTAATATGTTGATTGGATCATTAGTTGAGTTGCATGTTGGATTGCATTCATGTCTGTATTTTTCTTTTCTCGAAAAACTATTTTGAAAAGCAAGCTCGACACGTCCTCGATACCTGGCTATCTGTCAAGCTTTTCTTGCTTTTTCTTATCGCAATCTCGACACCTCCTCGACACCTGGTGGATCGATCGAGAAATTTCCTGCCTCCTCGATAGCTTCTTGACACCTAGTCGATCAATCGAGCTTCTGTTCTTAATCTAGTGTTTTGTTTCTCGATACCTCCTCGACACCTGCAGCTGTCGACATTCATTTTCTTGATACCTCCCTCGATAGCTATCTCAACACCTCTCGATACCTTATCTATCGAGATTTACTGAGGATCCTATATATATCTCCTCGTGCGATCCGCTGTTCATTTCTCTCGATCTCTCTCTCGATAGCTTTCTGTTTTCTCTCCCAAACTCTCTCATCTCACTCCAATCGTGTTCCTTAAGGTTTCTTCAAGCTTTCTCAAGATTTTCATCACTTGGTAAGCTTTTAATCTTTCATTCTTCATGCATTTCATGATCTGAAACCTAGGTTTTGGGGTTTTTGAAAAATTTTGGGGTTTTCAAAATTGATGAGTGTTTAATGTAATTTTAGGATGGTTTTCAGTTACATGTGTTTAAAATCTCATGCATTGCATCACATTAGCATTATAACAGTATTTTCATGCATTTAGATGTGTGCAATTTGTTGGTGTGCTGATAGGTTTGGATTGGGCTGAGCCCATGATGTATTTTCTTTTGCATGTCACATGTTCATGCATTCCCTATGCATACGTAATCACTTTTCAATATATCTTGATATATTTGAACTATTTGGGACTTTTTTGATTGTCTCCTTCTCTCCCTGCTCTCTCTTGTGTTTACGTTAGTTGCGTTTATGGCACCTAAACATAAATCCACTTCGGCCCAGAACCCTCTTCATTTTGGAGCCTCTTCCTCTTCTAATTATACTCCTGCTCATCTTTGGTTCCGTGATGAGGATGCTAAAAAGGCTTTCTCGAAGAACTTTTCTAGATGAGGTGTTCATTCGGAACGCCAAGTCATTTTGGTGGACTTCACTAACACCAACCTTTCCACTATCATTCACAGTTGGGAATGGGAGTCATTGTGTGACGTCCCGGTCACATATCCTCTCGTATTTATCCAGGAGTTTTACTCCAACATGCACAGGATTGATCGTTCAATACCTCTCTTCTTCACTCACATTCGAGGTATGCGCATTCCTATCACATCGCAGCTCATTGCAGATATGCTACGAGTTCTTAGGATAGAGCATCCTGACTACCCGAGTTGTGAGCGTCTGAGGACTGTGTCTAAAGATGAGCTCATGGCCGCCTTCTGTGAGCGCCCTACTAGTTGGGGTGAGCGTCAGTTTACATCATGTCGGCCTTTTGCTAAAGGACTTAGATTCTTGAATATGGTGATGACTTTTGTACTCCATCCACTCTCTCACTACAACTCCATCATAGAGCCTCATGCTCGGTTTTTGTTGTCTCTCATTGAGCATCTTACTATAAATTTTCCTTCACATTTCATTCTTTCTATTATAGATGTTTTTCAGGATTCGGCATCCTGTGATAAGCTCATCTTTCTTTCCGCTATCACGAAGATCTTACGCCATTTTTTCGTCCCTTTTCCTGTGTTCGACTATTTCACCTTCATGTGTGCCATAGACGCTGCTACCATAAAATATAATGAGGCTCAGTTTAGGTCACGACAGGAGTCAGCAGCTCCTCCCTTCGGTTCGACTCCATCTCGTTCGACACCCTCTCGGTCTGCTCCATCTACATCTATTCCCTCCTCTTTTATGGGCGATGTATCACTTGGAAACCTCATGGCGCAGCTACAGCGTATGGATGCTCGCCTTGATACACTATTTACAGAGTTGTATCAGGTGAACGTTCGTGTCGGTCGTATTGTATGACGGTAGGCGGCTGTGGGTGGCTATGCTTCTGAGGCTCCTCCTCCACCACCTCCTCCAGTGGCTTTCGATTCTGATGCTGAGGATGATGATGATGATGATGGTGATGACGATGATGCTTCGGATGATGATGATGGAGATGCTAGCTTTACTGATGAGATGTCTACTTGACACTCTACACTTTGTCACTCGTGACAAAAAGGGGAAGTAGTTTTGGGATATGAGAATAGTTATCTTAGGGGGAGAGTTAGTATAGGACATTTTTGTTAGGGGGAGTGTTGATACTTGAGGGATGTAGTGAGGATATGATGTATCTTTTCTTTTCTTTCTATTTTAGATATATTGTTCTTGTACATTGGGTTTTGTGACCATTTTTACATACATTGTACTTATCTTCTTTATATATGTTGATGTATGTTTCTTTCACCTACCTTACATGTGTTGTTTCTTTTCTCTCTTTATACACATGCTTCTTTTACTTTGTATGCAATCTATTATTTCTGGTTCACACAAAGATGCCTTGATGAGTTTTGTTTAAAGTGTTTCAGAAATACAGGTTGTCAAAGTCTACTTGCCATAAACTCTCTTCTTGCAAAGTTTTTCAAGAGTTTGTGTTAGGATAGATTTTATTGTATTCAACAAGTGAATATGAGTTGAGTGATTTATGACTTCTCTCATATCTTATTTGTTTGTTGTGGTTTTGTCACAGATTGCTAAAGGGGGAGATTGTTAGGATATATGTGATTTGCTTGTTAGAAACATATGTCACTCTTTTATGTAATTGACAAATCTTTTGACAAAACGCACTTTACTTGTATTTTGGTAGATCTAGGATGTGTTGAAATACTTCAAGAAACCAAGTTTCAAGATCAAGTGTTAAAGCCTTCAAGTTTATCCAAGAAAACAAGCTGAAAGTGCAAATTCATTAAAACTCGACAGCTAGCATGTGTCGAGGTTTAGATATCTGTACAAGCCTATGGCTCGACACCTGCTCGACAGTTTCTATCTGTCGAGGTTTATAAAATCAGAATTTCCAATCTGATTTCTTGAGATCCGTGGATGTGTCTTTGGGCCTTCTTTTCTCCTAACCCTAGACATATAAAAGGATTGTTTTAAGGGTCGTCAAAGTGTTCACAAGTTGCACAAGCTTTGAGCAAACTCTGTTCAAGCAAATTGTGACCGGAGACAAAGTTTTGACCTAGTTCATCACTGTTGAAGAAGTTGCTGTGTATTTGCACAAAGGGTTTTATGACCAAGCATCTTCTTAATCGTCATCTTTGGGATGAATTGAAAAACTTTGCAACCAACAAACTTTCTCTAGTTTGTGATTGAAGTCACATACTGGGATTCGCACATTGGTTAGTCACGTACTTGGTAACCATGCAGCAAAAAGGGGAAACTGTCACTACAGAACAAGTCCAATTGGGTATTGGGGTAAGGGTTCAACTGTAGGTTGGTAAGGTACTTGTGATTTCTTTACTTGTAACCGCTTGTTGTGATAATAGTGGAGTTTCGGGAGTGGTGACCTGAAAATCACCCGGTGGGGTTTTTGTCGTCAGGTTTTCTCCATTCGTAAACAAATCACCGTGTTATTTATTTTCTGCTGTATAATTAGTTTATTGGTGATTTGTTTGTGCTACCACGTGTTTGCATGTTAAATTGATTAATTAATAACTTAACTAATTAATTAATTAATTTGATCACAAGGGATCAATATGTATTTGGCCTATTAGGGATTACAGGTACGGTTTCTATAATTATACTAATAGAAAAAGGGTTCCTAGAATTGTTATTATATTTGATTAAGAATGGTAAATATGGTTGTATGTCAGGAAGACTTTGAAATTGAACCAAATAGAGTAATAGGCTTGGACTTTGTCATCATTATGGCCATCTTGGATCTAAAACTATGACTATTTTAATGGGCAAAGAGTGCTTGTGGTTTTTATGCATTCACACATAGTCTCAATTGTTGACCGATTGACTATCACCTTTTAAGCCTCAATTGTTGACCCATTAATATGCATTCACACTAGTTCAGCCGTGTACTGGATTTTGGGTCTTTAGGTTGATGATTACAATATTATAATAGGAATTGTTTATATAGCCGTATGGTCCAGGCTTTGAAATTGATTATGTATGAATAGTATGTATAGTCATATGGTCCTTTATTGGCTCTATGATTGATTTGGCAGAACTATATTATTGCACTACCTATCTAAGTTCCCAATTTGTCATTCACGCACCTGCCAAGGTTCAAAAACTTGTCTAGCTTTATTGTTAAGTCTGGCGGCATCAGAGGAATAAAGGGTTAGCTATGGGATTGATAGAATTAAGATGTAATATTAGCTTCAACTATATATTAGATTGATCAAATATCTATCTTTTAGCTATATTGAAGTTTCATGAATATCTATGATTACGTTAATGGAAAAAAAAAAAAAAAAAATCTGATTAGGCAGCAATATTTTTTTAAGTCCAGAAATCTAATTAGGTGAATAATTGGAGAATTTTGGATATATCAATATTGTCTAAGATAAAACCGTTCAAGTGTGAAAACTGATTTTTAAGTGAGAAATTGTGTATTGATGAACCTATTTTTAGTGTTGTTAGGTTCTAATTCTACTGAATTTTTGTGATTCAAAGAGGTTGATTTCTTTTATTTTTGCAACTAAGAGGTAAGTGGTGTTTACTAATTTTGGGGGTTTTCCCAAAATAATGTTGATTATCAAACTATTCTCATATCAAGAAATATGTTGATATTCTATATATATAAATTGATATTTTATAAATGTTTGATGTGCACATTGGCTATTCGTTTTATGAAAAACTTGTGAGACAACCTAAATTTATTTAAACTTGAATGTGTGAATATATCTTTATATTTTTGAGAATTATGAATGGATTATTTTTGTGAGCATTTTGAATGGATTATTTTTGTGAGCATCTTGAATATGTTTTGAAAACCTATGGTAAGTCATGATTAAAAGCTCAGTATTGTATTTAGTCCTTAGTAAGGGATAATCATACTGCAGCTAGTCCTTAGTAAGGGACGATCCTAGAAAAGGGGACAATGTACATTTAATAGCTCCTTAGTAAGGGAGTATACTATTGAGGATCCAAAAAGGAAGCTTCTTAGCAAGAGAGTGCATCTTTAGGTTCCAAAGAAACCATCCTTAAGAAAATGAATGAAAAGGAGGTTCCAGTCCCAAAAAGGGGACAGCACAACCCTATCAACGGGGCGTAAAAGTTGACCACGAGAAAAGCCTAGGAAATTGCTTATGTGATTATATTAATATATATATATATATATATATTATGATGGCTCACAATATAGAGGTATATGTTTTTATATATAAGAAGTATTTGATGATAAATATTGATGAGTTACAAGTTATGAAATTTTTGTAAGAATTATTTATTTGAAAGGTTTGTTCTTACACCCCAATGTTAGTGAATTCCACTTATTGAGTTATCTCGCCCCCCTTTATTTCCCATTACAGATACATTAAAGGGATTATTGGAGTAGAGATTCTTGGGAGACAGCAGTACGAACTATTTTGTGGAATTGAGGATTTTATTATTATTTTTATGGTATTAAACATTGTATTAGAGAATTATTTTGAGGATGTTTTGTCTTTGGTGAATTAGAGCTCTGACTTTTGTGATGAGATTTAAGGTTGCTGGTTCCTTTTATTTAATATTTTTATGGATTATTCAGATTAAATAGACTTTTATTGCTTATGATTTTGGGGTGTTACACTTGCAGTGGCTTGTTCCATCAAATTTGAGTGGGCACGTGTGACACCTTGCATTCTGTCTCCTTCACTGACGTCAATACGTTCAAATTTTTTTGAACCTGAGTTTCTCCAATCTCCAGTGCTACTTGATAGGCCCTCGCCACCGTCGAACACAGAAGCAGAGGAAAGCTTCATTGTAGCAACGTTATTTCCTTTAAATCGGTCCGTACTGCCTTCTTCTCGGTCTCCACTGCTAGTTGATCGTGATTTTTCCAGACCCATCTTTATGTTTCCTTGAGCTCGGATCCAGTCGCCGTATTGCTTTGGATTTTGTTGATTTGGGGGCTCTTTACAATGCTTCTCATCATGACCTAGCCTCCCACATTGAAAACAAAAGGTTGGAAGCCTTTCATATTTGAAGCTCACCCAAAATTTTTCACCTTCCACACTAGCAATTTTACCCCTTCTTCTAAGAGGCTTATCTAATTGGAGATCCACCCTAATTCTCATAAATTTCGCTTGATCCGACTATCTTGCCCGCCGGTCTACTTCAATGAACTTTCCTATGTTGTTCCCAAGCTCTTTACCAACTTCATCTGACATAAGTTCAAAGGGAAGTCCCCATATTTGGACCCAAAAATGGGAATGAGTAAATTTTATATTTGTAGCTGAGAGCCCTCTTCGCCACCTGCACAGCAATAACAGATTTTTGTCAAAATTCCACAGCCCATTTTGCTCCACCCATTTCATTTGATACTCCAATCTGAATTTGAACTACATAATACTATTTCCCACATCCACGATCTGTAAATCTGAACCCATTTTCCTCGCCATCTGTAGCATGTTCTTCAGTGCTCTTAAGTTTTGGTTTCTGTCCGCCAAAAGACGACCAAATAGACTGAGTGAACATTCCTCCAATAAATCTGATTTGCATCTTGACTTAATGGAGATTTCCTCTTTTTCCTCTTTTGTGAGATGTAGATTGGACAGACCCTCCACCACCGTGTGGTCCATGGTAGTGTGGGAAGGAAAAGAGAGATGAAACTCTACTAAGAAAACCCTTGCTGCAGACGAGAGGGAGAGAAAGACTCGACTAGAGAAGATGAGAGAGAAAGACTCCTACTTGGGAGAGTATTCATCAGTAGACCAATAAATTTGATACTACTATATTCCTTTTCTGTCATCTAAGCAATCTTGTTTGTTTGTTCTCTTCTTCATAAGTTCCATTTTATTTTATTTTATTTTATTTCTGTTTCATTTTTTCCTTTTTCTTTTTCTTTTTTCATTTTTTTTGGGTGAAATCTATTTATTTTTTTCTTTTTTTGGGGAATGTGCGTCATCAACGTCACCGACTGTGAAAGTCTGTGAGTTAAGGACTCTTAGAATAAGACCAAAAGACAGTCCTGTCCATGTTTGAACATTTTTTTGATGAAAATATCGGGGATGTTTTTGTCTTTTAGTAGTGGATGATTGACTAAGGAATGGGAGTGGGAGGTGCATTTGGGTGTGCCTTGTTTGTCCGATATGGTCATAGACTCATGAAGAGAGAGTGACATATATTGTTCGAACCAAGAATGTGGCACTTTTTGAAGGCTTCAAATTGAGCCCATCTCTCTCCTTATCTAGAACAATGAAGTCCCACTACCTCTTATTCCACCCAAGATTCTAAAAAAACCTACCATTCCTTGCTCCCATGTCTCAACATACCAAAAGTGTGGACTGATAAATTTTGTGGACCATGCTAAACGAATGAATATGAAAATATTTTTGCAAAATATTATTTTGATCCCTATATTTTGAGGTGGCAATTAATTTAATCTCTATATTTTGGTAGCATTCAATTTTAACTTGCAGTCAATTTAATCTTTACCATTATTTTACTAACAAAAAAAAAAAATCCTTAACATGACTTATAGACCTTACAGTTTGCACATTTAAAGTTTAATAAAATATTTTAATTGCTAGTTAAAAATGTCATGTCAATCTCGTAAAAATCCATGTCAGAGAAAAAAATTGAATTACTAATTTTTAAGGAAAAAAAAATCAACTTAGCAATTTCATTTTTCTTTCAATTTCATTTTTTAGGTTCTGGGTTTGGACCTGAAAAATGAAATTGAAAGAAAAAGGAAATTGCTAAGTTGATTTATTTGATTCATTTTTATTTTTCTTTAAAATTAGCAATTCACTCTTTTTAGACTTGGATTTTTATGAGGTTGACATGCCATTTTTAAATAGTAATTAAATCATTTTATTACCACTTAAGCTTTAAGTGTGCCAACAGCGCAAATTCATTAGCCACGTAGGCATTTTTCATTAGTAAGTTAACCGTAGGGACTGAATTAACTATGACCCCAAAATGTAGGGGTCAAAATGGTGTTTTTGCCAAAAATTAAAGCTAGGGTGTGATATTTTTTCATGATTACAAATTATGATTAGAGAAATATTATTTTTATTTTAGTCTATTTTTATAACTGTGAATAATATTTTATGACATGTAAGAGGTGTATTTATCATGCCAAATTTATCAACCTTTGGAAAGAGATAATACCTCTATCTGTCTTTCTCTTTATAAAGTTTAGTCTTGTTATTCAGTGAAAAAAATATGCTGATTCTAATTGTGGGGACTCAAATTGGATTGACCCTGAGTGATGGGTTTTCAGCCCAATAAGCCCAAACAATAAATTTATAGAGAGTGGGGTGAAAGGTTTAGGTGCTGGCCGTCGATCACCAAGCATGAATTATCTTGCAACTAAGAAAAGTGCTAAGAGTTTCTCTTTCAAGGGGGGAGATGCTCCTCGGCCTGTGGCCGAGGAGGCCTTATTGTTCTCCCCTTCTTTTCCCTCTTTTCTACCTTTTCTTTTATAGTTTTCATCTTCCTATCCCCTCTTTCCATCTGTTGGTCATCTATTTGCCTTCTTATCTGGCCATTCGTCCCATCAGAGGCCTTATCGGTACTCAAGTGGTTCACTCTGATCAATGTTATCCTGCCAAGGGGTTACCTCCCCATTAATGCGGCCAGGGGGAGTTAGTTGAATGCATTAAATGTGAGAGTGACAGCTTACTCTGGGGTTAGTCTCTCTCTAAAATCCCCCTCGTCAGGCCGAGGATGAGGTGGTCCTCGGTGTGGATTGGGAAAAGAGGCTTCCCCCAAGTTAGCCTAACAACACCAACAAAAAATGGCATATGCTCCTCGGCCTGGGCCTTGGGCCTATTATCGGTACTCAAGTGGTTCACTCTGATCAACGTTATCCTGCCAAGGGGTTACCTCCCCATTAATGCGGCCAGGGGGAGTTAGTTGAATGCATTAAATGTGAGAATGACAGCTTACTTTGGGGTTAATCTCTCTCTCTAAAATCCCCCTCGTCAGGCCGAGGATGAGGTGGTCCTCGGTGTGGATTGGGAAAAGAGGCTTCCCCCAAGTTAGCCTAGCAACACCAACAAAAAAATGGCATATGCTCCTCGGCCTGGGCCTTGGGCCTGTTTCGTGATGGGCCGAGGCTGTGAGGCTAACAGGCCCCACACTAATAATTCATTCATTTGTATGCACAAATTTGTTGTGGTTGTGTGTTGTTCTTAATATTTGTGCACGTTTTGACTTCTTTAGTAGAAAAATAAAAAACTGTGAAAAATCCAATCATAGGCTCCGTTTGCATAGCTGATGGCTGATTGCGTTTGGCATTTTTCCCTTTTTTTTTTTTTTTTTAAGCTCAGCACCTCTTGCACTGTTCATGAGACATAAACATTGCATTTAGGTTTTGCTACAGTGTTAAAAGAGTGAACAGTGTTGCAGAAATTATTTTCAGTTTTCAGTTTTCAACAAAATAAGCGGTATCCAAACGTACACATAAATATCCTCAAATTCTTTTATACACACCTTGTCTCATTTTGTTAATCCGGGTCAAAATATCCGATCTTTTAAGTGAACAACATTTAATACATTGTGAAAAAATCCGAGTGAATTAGTATAAGTACAAGAGTATATGTAAAGTGGGGTCTTCTGTGATTGCTTACGAGTCTTCGCTTGAACTGTATCTGTACTGATAGGAACGTTGTTATATAGCACACAAGCCGTTAGTTGGGAAAACCGTGTCTTAATTTCCCATTCCTGCTCGCACAATGAATGTGTCCCTTACTGCCAATAGTCTATGAGACAGTTATCTCAACTTTCTCTAAGACATTAGAAATGGACCTGCTAAGCTGAAGTGTAGAAGCAATTTCAGCATGGCCTTTGTTTTTGTAGCCTTGCCATGGCCCATAGTTCACATAGTTGGCAAAAAATACACATGTAATAAGAGTGGGCTGACAGCCGAAGGGCAGATAGCCCAACATTATTCCATTTTTGTTTGGGCTTGACCTGGCATGTATATGGGTGCCTTGAATCATCTAAAGCTTTGAAACATAAGCTAAAAATAAAAACCCAAGCCGAGTACAAAGAAAAAGAAACATCTAAAGCTTCGAAATATATCATATGATACGACAGGGTTTGTTTGGGAGTGGACCTTGCCACATTCTTTATGGCTGGCTTAGATGATGAAAATTGGGGCCAAGCCCAAATCCCAGTAATCATCAAGAAATTAGCCCTTTCTAAAAGAAAAATTGGGTTGACAAATGTACATTCAAGATAGGATGAAGTCGTACAGGAGACGAAGATATCTATTCAAGAACCTTGAGTTGAATTAACTCTATATAAAATAATATGTTATAAAAAAGTAAAATCATGGTATAGTTTTTTATTTTATTTTTATTTTTATGTGCAATATATTAAGTTCTCTAATCAAATTTAAATTTAATTTAATTATTTTTAGAAAAGATAATATTGTTTGTATTTTATTGGTCAATAAAACTATTTGTTTGAATGTAATTAAAGAGCCTAATATATGGCATCTTATAAGTAACTATACCTAAGTTTTATTCTAAAAATAAATGACTTGTTAATATGTTTTTACAGTATTTTTTAAAAGTTGAATTCAAATTGTGACAATCCTATATATTATTGAAAACTATGTATGCATACACACCAATATATCATTGAAAAATATGTTTTTCATTTTTGAAAAGTGTGCATTGACGCTCATAATTGAATATAATTATTCCTTAACTTATATTTTTAGGCCGGTCGTTACCAAGACAAAACAACTAAACCCCATACTTTCAAACGTGTTACTTCAAACCCTTCAATTTCATTATTGTGCCAAACAATTGAAAATTATTAAACACTAATGAAATTATGGGTTGGAGCACTAATGAAACTCTTTTGATGTGTTCATTCTACTCTTTAAGGTCATATTCCTCCTCCTTCTCCCCACTTAGCACAGATTTGGATGGGAGTTTTGAGGCCAATTAACAATGGTTAAAATTATAACCATTTGGATGGGAGTTTTGGTGGCAATCTTTCATGATCTATTGAACCTGAACCTTGTAACACATAATAATTATAACTTTTTCACAAAATTTAAGTTCTACATACTTGAATTATATGCCAGTACGAAAAACAATAGAGAAAACCTTTTTTGACATTACTTTACTATCTCCACCACCTTTAAAAGAGTAATTAAATAGGTATTTTTATGAAGAGATTTTCTGATACTCAATTAGGAAAACAAATAACAACTTCATATTTCATTTTCAGTTAGAGAGGGGAAAAAGCATAAAATAAAATCTTAGTTCAACGGGAAAAAATTAAATTTTTTTTTTTTATCAAAACTGTTTGCATCACAAATGGAGTATAGAATTTTAAATTGATTATGCATAAAAGCTGCAGGGGATTTAATTATACGGATTTCTGATCTTGGTGTCAAAGGTAAATATTAAAATAGGTTTCAAACGTAAATTAAATATTACTGATGGGGTATAAACTTTTTAAATAAATTTGATAATCGGTTTAGCATATAAATTTAAGATACAAATTAAAGAATGCAAATCCTCTGTACCACTTTTGTGTACTACTTTATATTTCACTAATCACTACTTACCATGTGTATAATTGCTTTCTATTTTAAAATTACAAAGAAGCTATTAGGGTTGATTAACTATCAAGTAGGAGCATTGGCCAGGAGCATATAGGGTAAGTATTAGCTGTATCACCAATCGATACTTACCATGTGTATAATTGCTTTCTATTTTAAACTTACAAAGAAGCTATTAGGGTTAATTAACTATCAAGTAGGAGCATCGGCCAGGAGCATATATGATAAGTATCAACTGTATTTTGGGCTATATCCAATTTAAAATGTATTTTAAAAAGGATAAAAATTGTTATAAAAACACACTATTATACACTCATTTTTTAAATAGAAATTGTGCGTTAAAGACACAATTTTAAAACTGAAATTGTGTTTTAAAATCATGTTTTCAACTTACAATTTCAGTTGAAAAAATAGGTGTGTAACATGATGTGTGTAACAAATACTAATCTTTATAAGAATTATTTTGAGACAACACATGCATGATGCATGCAATCTTCTTTTGTTCTGGTAAGACGTATTTGTTGCAACTTGCAATATATATGTGTGTGTATATATATAGTAGGGTCAACTGTCCTTTCACGTCGTAGACATAATTTAAATAATTAGACAGATGATTAAATGAGTTTAATTTCTTGCAGTTCTGCGAGCTAGATGCACTAAAATTATTCACTCTCACATGTACTCCTCACTCATCTTACTTGTGCCTACCATATATAACACAAAAAGAAAAAAGAGGGTGTGAATATTTTGGCGAAAAACCCAACGCTTATAGACTTACGCCAAAAACCCAACGCTTATAGACTTACTGCTTTTCTTGAAGTTGACTTCAATGGAAAGTATAATAAAGTTTTGTGCCTATCAAAGTTCTGGTACGCATAATTTCTTAAAATTTATTAGATTTATTGGAATGATAGATAAGTTATGATTAGTCTAATATCTGTTAACGTGTATAGTGTTGTAGGTTTTAGGTCTAACTAGATTACTTGTATAGTACACATTCTTGTACTATACTCTTACTTGTACTGCACTCATATGCCTCCTATATAAAGATACTTATGTATATTCTTTCACGAAGAAAAACAATACTATTACGTTCAGTATTTCTATCATGGTATTAGAGTCACTGCTCTAACATTTTCTTAGCAGTTTTGTCTTTATTGGTGTCACTCTATTCTTAACATTGCTTTCGCCGTCACAACAGCTGCTACAACCTTTTGTCGTAGAACCTTCGACGCCTTTCAGCCGTCGTCCTTGGGTTCCGAACTTGCAGCTGCCGTCGTTGAGGAGTCCCGCACCACATAGACCATTGCACTTATTGTCTTCGCCGTGCATCTTGCTCCGATAAGTATTTTTCAGGTACCACAGTGATCGTCTCGCCCCGATCTACTCAATCGTGGAAACCTGATTGTCATCGGAGTTTGCATGCGCCTTCACATGCCGCCCAAAGATTCTACGAACAAGATCACGCGCCGACACGGGCCGGTAGTCTTCTTCACACGTCGACATGCGCCGGCAGTCTTCTTCATGTGCTGCCACGCGCCAGATCTACACCTGCTGACGTCAGTCCTAGGTGACGTCATCTCTGCCACGACATCTGCTGACATCATCGTCCACTCATTTGTTGATGTCACCCGCCACGTCAGCTGACATCATCGTTGACCAAGTCGTTGACCTGCGTTGACCAACAATTGACTTTCTCTCAAGGGTTGACTTTTGCAATCCAGGTACTCTTTACCCAGTTTTTCGGGTAGATTTCATTTTTGCAGTCTGTTTTTGCATATTTTGCTTCTAAATGAAGAATAAGGATATGTATTATTCTTGTTGCAATAATCGTAGCCAACAATCCAACAAACATTTTTGCAATTTTTGCAAACGTTTGGCCACAATATTGAGATTTACTATCGTCGCAACAAATTAGTTGTTTCAATTTTTGCTACTACTGTTGCTAACACTGAGAGTGTCCAGCCAATGGCTCCTGTCTCTGCATAGTCTAAATCTTCAGGACGCACTTTCACCATGTCCATAAATGACCTTAAAAACATCATCACCAATGTTATTCGTATGGTTGGTAATGCATCTTCTTCATCTTCTCTTTCAGCTTTATCTGGTATGTTTCATTCCTCTTGACTTATGAATTCCGCTTGTTACAATCACATGACACCTCACTCATCCTTATTTTTTGAACTCAAACCTGCACCACACCCTTTTAAAATTTGCATAGCAAGTGGTTCCACAATGTCTGGCCATAATATAGGTTTTGTTTCGACCTCCAACCTCTCGGTTCCTGGGGTATTTAATGTTCCTGACCTTTCTTACAATTTATTTTCTGTGGGACAATTACCTGAGTTGGGTTATCGTATTATATTTGATTATTCTGGGTGTATTGTGCAGGATCCGAGGACGGGATAAGAGCTTGGGACCGGTCCCAGAGTTGGGCGTATGTTTGTCTTTGTTAATGATTACTCTTGTTATAGCTGGATTTTTAATATGAAACATTGTTCTGAATTATTGGAAGTATATTCTAATTTTACAAAAAATGGTTGAAACTTAGTTTTTCAGAATTTTTTTATCTAATAATGCTCTTGAATACACTCAATATGCTTTCCAAGCTATTTTGCATTCCTATGGTACTGTTCATCAACTAACTTGTCTAGGTATCTCTCAGCAAAATGGTAGAGTCGAATGAAAACTTCGTCATATTCTTGATACTGTTTGTGCTCTCCTTCTCTTTGCCAAAGTTCCTACTCCTTTGGGGTGAAGTTGCTCTTCATGCTGTTCATACTATTAATCGCATTTTGAGTCCTA
The DNA here is from genome assembly GCF_002906115.3 of Quercus suber. Lineage (NCBI taxonomy): Eukaryota > Viridiplantae > Streptophyta > Magnoliopsida > Fagales > Fagaceae > Quercus > Quercus suber. The sequence continues at coordinate 609,486 of NW_027069686.1, read as the reverse complement.
TTATCCAAAATCGAACTCCATATGAGCGTCTTTTTGGGTCACCTCCAAACTATCACCACATTCACTCCTTCGGTTATGCTTGTTTCGTTCTTCTTCAACCACATGTGCATAACAAACTTGAACCTCGGTCAAGACTTTGTTGTTTTCTTGGCTATGGTGAAACTCAAAAGGGGTATCGGCGTCATGATCCTGTCTCTCATCGTCTTCGTATCTCTTGCAATGTTGTCTTTTGGGAACATCGCCTCTTTGTTGAGCTCTCTCACTTCCGTGCCTCCCTGTCTTCCTCCTCTGTCTTAGATCTTTTTCCAGATGAGACACATATTCCTTCTATAGCTGCTCCTGATCCTCCTATAGTTGCTTCTGATTCTCCTGTAGATTTCTCTGTCCAACCATCAAATATCACTGATCCCTTTCCTAGTTCATCCTTTAATGAACAGGTGGAAGATGAGCAGGTTGAAGACGAGCTACCCAACCCCAACCTTGAGCTTGGGTCCCCTACTCCTGCTTCGCCTGAAGATCTTGCACAAGACATTCAACCTCGTCACTCAAATTTAGTAAGATCTATTCTTGCACATTTACTTAACTATCATTGTTACACTGCCCTTGCTACACTACACGAGCCTCACACCTATCGTAAGGCTTCCACTGACCCTTTATGGTAGATTGCAATGAAAGAGGAACTTGATGCATTATCTAAAAACCATACTTGGGATTTGGTGACACTCCTCCTCGGGAAATCTGTAGTTGGTTGTAAGTGGATCTACAAGATTGAGACTCGCTTTGATGTGTCCATTGAGCACTACAAAGCTTGTTTTGTTGCAAAAGGTTTTACATAGGAGTATGAGATTGATTATGAAGAGACCTTTACCTTGGTTGCTCGTATCTCATTTGTTCGTGCCCTTTTAGTTGTTGCTGCTGCTAGTAAATGGGAGATTTTTCAAATGGATGTAAAAAATACATTCCTTAATGTGGATTTAAGTGAAGAAGTGTATATGCAACCTCCCTTTGGTCTCTCTGTTGACTTAAACAAGGTTTGTCACCTTTGACGTGCATTTTATGGCCTTAAACAAGCTCCACGAGCTTGGTTTGTCAAATTTAGCTCTACCATCTCTCGCTTGGGTTACATGGCCAGTCATTATGATTCTGCCTTATTTCTTCTTCGCAGTGACAAATGCACTATTTTACTTCTCCTGTATGTGGATGATATGATCATAATTAGTGATGACCTCAGTGGCATCCAAGAACTTAAGGATTTTCTCAGTCAGCAGTTTGAGATAAAAGATCTTGGATATCTCAGCTACTTCTTGGGTTTTAAAATCACTCATTCTACAGATGGACTTTATATTACTCAAGCCAAGTATGCCTCTAAACTCTTGTCTCGAGCTGGACTCACTGATAGCAAGACTGTTGACACTCTAGTTAAGCTTAATACGCATCTAACTCCCTCAGGGGGAAACCATTGTCTAATCCCTCTCTTAACAGATGCTTGGTTGGCAGCCTAGTTTATCTCACTGTCACTCGTCCAGGCATTTCCTATGCTATTCACTAGGTGAGCTAGTATCTGTCTGCTCCATAATCGACTTACTATGCTGCTATTCTGCGCATTCTTCGATACTTAAAGGGTACTCTTTTCCATGGTCTTTTCTACTCTACTAAGTTTCCTTTTATTCTCTGTGCATTTTCTGATGCTGATTGGGTAGGAGATCCCATTGATTACAGGTCCAACATTGGTTATTACTTTTTTCTTGGTTCTTCTCTGATTTTTTGGTGAAGCAAGAAACAAACTAATGTGGCCTGCTCTTGTATTGAAGCAGAATATCGTGTCCTTGCTGATACCACATCTGAACTCTTTTGGCTATGATGGCTTCTCAAAGACTTAGGTGTGTCTACATCCTCTGCTACTCCTCTTTATTGTGATAACCAGAGTGCCATTCATATTGCTCACAATGATGTATTCCATGAACGGACTAAATGCATTGAGATCGATTGTCATTTTATTCGTTATCATCTTGTCCATGGTGCTTTCAAGCTGATCTCAGTCTCCTCTAAAGATCATCTTGCAGATATCTTTACTAAGTCATATCCTAAGGGACACCTTCGTATTTTGGTTGATAACCTCAAGTTGGTCTCACATCCACCTTGAGTTTGAGGGGGGCTGTTAATGTGTATAGTGTTGTGGGTTTTAAGTCCAACTAGATTACTTGTATAGTACACATTCTTGTACTACACTCTTACTTGTATTGCACTCATATGCCTCCTATATAAAGGCACTTATGTATATTATTTCACTAAGAAATAGAATACTATTGCATTCAGTATTTCTATCAATTTTTATATGGTTCATCACTTCCACCGTTCCATGCTAACCTCAACCTATTATTTCAACAAATTGGTGTAAGCCATTGTGGTGTTACAAGTTTCAACTTTCAACCACTATAACAAAACGAGTGTGTAAAAATATTTTTCCTAATCATGTAATGGACTCGATTCCGGTGTTTAAAAAAAATTCGGTCCGCTTGTTATTTACTTTAATAAATATGCTTAAAAGCTATTGACCTAAAAAATTATACTTAAAAACAAAGCAAAGTGCCATATATGTGATGAAAGCCTATCCATGAAAATCTGATGGATTAGGTCCAGACGTCCAGTATAAAATCGCACAAACGTTGCACAAAATCACAATGCCAAAATCAAACTTTAATCAGCTTATCTTTATGACATGGATACTTCAAAGCTTTTCTCATTTTTATTTCTCTGGTACATGTTTGTACCTTTTGTCCTAGACCTCGCAAATGCACAGAGACTAAAAGTTGGTTTTTATGCAAAGACATGCCCACAAGCCGAGATTATAGTTAAGAAGGTTATGGTTCAAACCTTGTCAAAAGCACCTACACACTTGCTGCCCCTTTGCTGAGAATGCACTTCCACGATTGTTTCGTTCGGGTACGTATACTGAATGTCTATTTCCCACGTTTATATTTGTAGCATTTTCTTTCAATAATGATTTTCTCACACAACTTATTTTATATATTCTGTATATATCCACTCTTCACGTCTAAATGTGACCATAATTTTTTTGGGTTTTAAAATGTGTACAATAGCACTTGCATTAGTAGAAATTATGAGTATGAGTGTGTGAAAATAGTTACTGTTTTCTTCTCTTTGCCCTAAGAGCATTAACATTGGTGGTATCAAACTCCAATTTAGTGCCCAACATCACGGAGACAAAGGCAAATTTTTTATTTAGAAAAAAAATTATTTTATCACTTAATTGGGTTTTGTGGTAGAGAGGAAGAGAGATGAAGTGAAAAAGAAATTAATAAGAAAATAAAGAGTATTTGGTTGATGGTAAAAATAAGACTATTGATACAGGTGTATTGTGAAATTATGTATTAAAATAGATAAAATAATATTTTGAGGTGTTAAATGCTAAAATTTTTAGCTCTACCAATGTGGATGATCTTATATATATATATATATGTATTAATTCACTGGCATTGTCTACACTCTACAGGGTTGTGATGGCTCTGTGCTTTTGAATTCTTCAACAAATCAAACTGAAAAAAAAAACGCATTTCCAAATCTAAGCCTTCGGGGATTTCAAATTATCGATATAGCCAAGTCTGCACTAGAAAAGGCACGTCCTGGTGTAGTTTCATGTGCGGACATCTTGGCTTTGGTGGCTAGCGATGTGATTGCCACGGTAAAAATATATCCCTAGAATTTACAAGTCATTTCTTATATAGTTAGTGTTTCTTAACAAAAAATTTAATTAGATGGATTTTATTATCATCTCAGATTAAGGGACCATCTTGGGAAGTTGAAAGTGGACGAAGAGATGGAAGAATCTCAAACATAACAGAGGCTTTGCTAAATCTAGTACCGCCAAATGCTAACATTAGTACATTGAAAAAAGAATTTCAACAGAGGGGACTAAGCGTAAAAGAGCTAGTAGTTCTATCAGGTACTCAAACACCATGCAATATTTGGTCTGTGTTCGGATGAGCATATTTTCATCATCTTATTTTGTTTATCTTGTAAAAATACAATTGTTTTTTTTTTTTTTTTTTAAGTGATACTTTAAAAAACTGTACATTATCTTACAGTGTTGTTTTGTTATTAATTCAGGTGGACACACCATTGGAATTTCTCACTGCTCTTCTTTCAATATCCGTCTTTACAACTTCACCGGAAAGGGCGATACTGATCCCACATTGGATCCCAACTATATAATAAGATTGAAGGGCAAATGCAAGCCTGGTGATTTGAACACAATCGTAGAAATGGATCCAGGAAGCTTCAAGACATTTGATGAAGACTACCACACTCTTGTGGCTAAGAGACGGGGTCTCTTCCAATCAGATGCAGCTCTTCTTGATGATACTGAGGCAAAAGCATATGTCAAACTTCAAGCCACTACTCATGGATCTACTTTCTTTGAAGACGCGGTGTATCAATGGTGAATATGGGTCGAATTGGAGTTCTGACGGGCAATATTGGTGAAATCAGGAAATAATGCACCCGGGTCAACTAATTAAGTACTAGGAAACCTAGCTGGCTATATAGTTGGAGAAATGCAGGAAGTTTTTTGCATATATTGTCGCGGTTGTACTTTTGAGTTTTGAGCAAACTTGGTTGGTCAATGTTATTACTTATTACACCAGCTTTATTAATATTATTAATATTGTTTGATTACTATTTTGTTCCCACTTCATTAATTTCTTTCTTTTTCATTCCAGGACGTAAATTTTGTATGATTTGTTTCTGAAGCCTTTCAATTTTGTTTATAGGCCTTAACTCATGTGGGTTTTGTTATAAATTGTTTCAAATTCCTAATTTGACTTGGTTGGAAGATTGATTGGTGCAATTTGAGTCAAGGTGAAGATTTGTTAGAAATTGTGTCAAATTCCAAATTTAATTTGGTTTTGATTTTCTTAGTAAGGAAAAAAAAAAAAAAAAAAAACATTCCTTATCCACTTAGGAAAACACACTCCTTATTCATGAAACAAAATATTCATTGTCCGCTAATAAAAAATATTCATTGTCCACTAAAGAATTGTTATTGAAGTCTTATCAATAAACAATACCAAATAATTTTTTGTGGCTTTGGTCTAGGGGTTCTCCTACATGGAAAATTTTTTGAATTACTTTGAAAGTGCAATTAGAAGATGAGAGATTTTATGTAGAATAGACGCTATGGCCTTTCTAGACTCCCAAGTATGCTTAAAATTGTGCAAGGCAAAAAGATACTAGTAGAAATCATTTGGGTGACGGAGTCGAAATCGTATGAAATTTGGCAAGTTGAAGCAAAATGGTCTTTTGAATAATAGTTGTCCCTTTGCAGTGAGGTACCCTTGAAAATGGTGAATTCTTCATTTATACCCAAAAATGTGATTTTGTTGTTTATAGTAATTTTTGTTTCCTAAATAACTTTTTTCTTAAAAGTTAGGATAAAGTCATGTTTGTTTTGGGACAACCTTAAGATCAATAGTTTATGATTTTGCATTTAACTCAATTTTATCATTTTGGGCAAATTTCAGTATTTTGTCTTAATCGCGTCATTAGTGCGAATTAGGGTTTCAAATGTTTCCTAATCATCCTAGGGTTTTACTTTTTCAATATTATTTGTTTGTAGTCATTAAAGGCGAATTAGACTATTATCAATAAAATACAAACTTTTTTCGAATTCTTTCTCTAGTGGATTCCAGTTTATTACTTTGTGGATTCAATGAACTCCTCGTGGACTTGAGGTATTTAATACCTAGAAACTAACAATTTATTTTTTGTCAATCAAAGAGAGCATCATGTGTACTTTCTTCAGGCTTTCACAACATCAGATTTGTTTGGCAATTTGTATTTGTGGCTTGTTATTTGTTTTTGGTTAGAGAGTATTTCTCTCTTGGTTATGAGATTTTGCTTTGTTTTGTTTGTGATTACTGCTTTGTTTAGTTTTGTGTTGTAAAGTAGTTTGTGAGAGGTTCTCTCTTAGGTGGTGTGACAATTTTCATTTGGTTTGGGAATTGCAGTTATATCTTGGGCTTGGAGTATTTTGCATGTGGTGCTGCAGCTTGGTAATTGAGAACCTTTGGTTCTTTGGTTCGAGTTAGAGGGAAATGTATTTGAGGGTGTTGTGTAATGTAGAAAAGAAACTCTCTTTGTATTAGGAACAATCTATAATCTTTGTATCTGCAAGGGAAAGGCTCTTGAATGTATTGTGGTTTTGGGTTATGTGAGAGTACATCTACACTATTTTTGTATTCTCCCAATTTTTTAGTGAATCTATTCCCTATTATTTGTATTGAAGATCTTTCTGAGGAACATAATATATATTTTCACAATCAGTCTTAGAATTTGGGATTATGATATTACTACGTATTTTTCAACTAGACTTTCAATCCATTGTTTAGTGGCATAAGAGTAAGACTAACAAGATTCTAGGCTTGTAGTTAAAATTTAAAAGTGGGTTTTTTGTTTCCTTCATACTTACAACTATCTCTTGATAATAAGAAGTTTACTTTTTTGTCATTTTTCCCGTCATACCTTGGAGATTGTGTAGTAAGGTAACACACACACACACAGATATTATAACTTGTGGTTATCCATTGAATTACATACTAACTAATAAAGAATTTAACAAAACCTATAAATGTTTAAATTACTATGGCATTAAATTAAAACCGAGAAGAGTAATTTGGTGTTTTAGACATTATAAAGAACATTGTTTTACTCTTTTAGCTTACTCTAAATCATAATCAACAAAAGTACTCTAAAGAAAGAGGCACACCAGGATGAAGCCAGATAATCTTTAAACTCAAAAAATAGTTTAAAGGTTTAAGACATCAAAATTAGGCTTTAAAAAAAAACTATACATCTACTTTGGGTCTACTTAATATTTTTTTTTTATTTGAATACATAAAATGATAAATGCCAATTTACTTTTTTTATTTTTAATACATAATTAAAAAAAAATCCAACATGGCTACAAATGGAGTATTAATTAAAAATGATGTTTTTAATATAACATCTAAATAAAAACAGCATAACAATAAACATAAACCTAAACATGCAAAATAAATATTTTGTATTAATTTTAATCGGTAAACATATGTTATTCTTTATTCAAATAGAAGCATAGGAAAATATGGAAATTTCAATGTGGATATTTGACGTTTTATGCAAGTTATTTATACATTTTCACCTTCAATTTTAACATACCAATTTTTTATTATTTTAGCAAGAGAAGCTAAGCTTTAGAGGTTCTAAGCTCTAAAGAAGTTTCAATATCTAAAGATAATTAAACCATATTTTTGTGACATTTCTCTTATTAGAAATTTCATTGATTATGATTATCATATTTATTACAATAGTTTTCACTTTCAAGTGTTAAACATGAAGTTTTAATTCAAATCTAATTGTATGCTACTCAGTTGGCATTATAATTGGTGCATTGTTATTCATATAGATCAATATTCTAGGAAAATATATATATATTTTTTTTATTGCTGATTTTTTCGAATCCATTTTAGGGTTTGTCTTGACTTCTATCACCAAAATACCGTGGCATATATATAATAGACAAGTCTTTGTCGACTCTCGAGTTGGAATAATAACTTTTTTAATAATATATATATATATATTTCTTTTTTACTTTATTAATTAAGCTTTCCATATATTCTAGGCAAATTGGCTATAAGTTTGATTTTGTTGCCAATTATTATGTCAACACTTTTAATCAATAGTTGCATGGTATGTCTTCTAACTCTACATGCATTTTGCAAGTAACTTTAAGCAAAACAAAAATTTAGATTACATGTTAAGAAGTAGAATAGATAAATTCAAATTGCTATCTTCTAAAACTTCTACAGAAGCCGGCTTTTAGAAATAAGCTTCTAGTGGCAACCGTAGTTCAATTTAGTCAAACTCTTGTAGGATACAAGCTCAGGTCAAATATGGCTCCTAAATTAGTGGACCACTTCGTGATACTATAGGGAACCACACTTGTGGTTTCATTTATAAATATTTTATAATGCATGTCTGTAAAAGAAGAAAAAAAATTCATTTTAATATTATTAATGATCATAAGTTTATGGGCTAGAGTTCTTGTGGGTTTTTCTTATTTATAAGTTCCTTCTAGCTAAATGCCTCTCTTGGCTATGTCATTCATAGGAATAGACCTTCTAAAAAATTGAAATACACATTCTTTATGTGTATACTAAAAGTATTATTAATAATGAAAATGCCATAAATACATTAAAATAATAGTTATTATATTTAAATCTAATGTTTTTAATAAAAGCATTATAAACATAAACATTAGCATTAAATTGAGCATGTATGGTTTTTTTTTTAATTAATGAAATTTAAAAACAAAAAATATATGAAAAATTTGTATATTAACTAGTGAATTCAATAGGCTATTTACAAATTATTGATGACCATTTATGTAAATATCATACATGTTAGGATAATGTCCTAAAACCCAATAGTGACTCCACCTTATTAATTAAGTATTTTTATTTTTTGACATTATTGTGTGAACATTTGAAAATTATATGTCGTAGTCTATGAGATGCATTGCATATATGTTATGTAGGTATGAGAATGAGATTCGTATACAAAAGATCTATATTGCAAAACCTTGTTAACTTAGAATTTCAGTTCATAGTCTATAATATGATTGAGAGTCTTTTCTGATAAGACAATAAATCTATAATGTATTAATTATGATGATTGGTATTGATTATGGAAGTTGAGATTTCTGATTGATGTATTGGTGTATTTGGAATACACTAAACTTGATCAATGTGATATGTTGTTCTACAAACTACTATCATTTGAACAAACAATCTTTACAATTGCTATGTGCATCAAGTCTTAATCTTGAGAGGATAGTGAACTCAAACAAGAATTGTCAATTGTTTTGATGTCTGCTGAAGTGAGATTTTGTATGGCCAATACCAATATGTTGGGTAATTACATATAGTGGTAGGAGAATTTTAATTCTTAAGATGGAATCAATAATCCATTTTAGAGACGTAAAAACATTCAACAATGGTGATGATGTGATGGTCTTACCTAGATGAAAGAGGTGTTCAGCTTGGCTTTTTAGCTGAATATTATGAATTGGGTTAATGGCACCAAAATTAGAAAAGTAAATTGGACATGTGGTGCAAAATTAAACAAATTTGGATTTTGATTGTACTTCAAATTTATTATATATAAAATATTTATATGGTTTTTCACTTATGGTTTGTCATTTATAGATTGATAGCAACTAAATGAAATTCAACTATTTAAAGGATACACAATAGGCAATCTTTAAATCAAATTGTTCAAATTTGTTTTAGTAAATTTACTTTTTAGTTAAAAATTTCAAACCATCCTCGTTAATTTAAACTTTGGTGAAAAAAGATTTCGACTTTTAAAATAAAATAAAGCCACTTTTTTTTTTTTTTAATTGGAAAATTAAGGGCAAGTTATGATATCTATTTATTGACTTTTCAAAGAGAATTACATTTTGGGATGAAGGGATTACTTTATTTAATAATTCAATACAATCTTTTTTATAGAGTTTAAATTAAGAATAATGTTATATTCACAATATTTTCACAATAAATTTTAGTTGATAAGTTGTTATTGGATATAATTTAGACCCGTTATCATTTTTTCTCCATCAATAACAGCTCACTATCTAAGATTTTCATGAAATTGTTGTAGACTTAGCACGCACCCTATAGGACTAAAATGTTATATATATATATATATATAAAATTGTGGTTCCTAATTTTACTTGTGCATATGCAGGTGTTATGAGCTAGTTTTTCTCTATTTTCTCTTCTTCTTCTTTTTTTTTTTTTTTTTTTTTTTTTTTTTTTTTTTTTTTTTAAGCAAGTGTATCTCTGTTGATTTGTCTGGATGTGTTTATGTGTGGATGTGGTTGTGTGCATCTTAGGAAAAAGAGGAAGATGAGAAGTTAGTTTACTGAGTTTGTTGAGCCGGAGAAGAGAGAGAAAAAAACGAGCGAACGGAAATGATTAAAATATTCTTTACACAAGCTACAGTAACCGTATATATTTACACGGTTACTGTAGTTCGTGTAAAGAAATACACATTTTTATACAATTTTAGAAGAGCTGATGGAGTGCATTTTTAAGCAAAAATGTGTAAAAACTATGGTTTACATGATTTTACGTGATTTTAAAGACACTGATGCGAATGCTCTTATGGTTTGATATTTATAGATTTAAAACAACAAATGAAACTGTAAACAATAGGCACTCTTTAAATCAAACTGCCCGTTGATAAATAAAAAAGAAAAGGAAATGGATGAGCAAGCAAAGTACACACATTTTTTCGGCTCTTTAATTTAGCACTATTGAAAGTCTTTACCTTTCTTGGGAATTCCGAATCAAAGAAGAGGCAGATCGAAATACAGCGTGAAAAAACCCAAATTGATATGAATGAAAGATTTCTCTGGAAGATGTGAGATGGGCATTGTATTCTTTTCATACTTTCACCCTGAGTTTGATGTCAAAATTAAGGTTGTTTTAAGGCCGCTATATTCGCACCCGCTTGACTCATACTCTAAGTTATCTAGTGCAATCTCATGTGTGATCATCATTAAGTATAGTTTGTAAGGGTCATATTTTTGTATGTTGGCATATCTGATATCAAAACACACTTTTTATGCAATTGAATTTACGTTCAAGTGTGTTACATTTTATCAACAGCTGATATAAATTGAAGAAACAATATTGCTCAAGAAAAGCTAAAACTGTAGTTGTTGTGTGTGTATCTATTTGTGCCTGTGATCACAAATACAAACAATATCTATTTGTGCATGTGATGATGGCCACAAGATATTTCTTTGAGGCCGTCATCAGAGGCACAAATATAGGGGTGGCAATTCGTGTTCACATGTCGAATTCGTGTCGTGTCAAGTCATGAGTATTCGACTACATAGGTCAACACTAACTCGACATGTTTATTAAACGGGTCAAAATTCTTCAACCCTAACACGATCCATTTATTAAACAGGTCAATCGTGTCGACTTGTTTATCAGATTTTATCAAAATAAAAAGAAAAAAAATTATGAAAAAACAAACAAATAAATATTTTTAATATAAAATGCAGAATTAACGAGTAGTTGCATCACAAATAAGCATTCAAAACTAAAGCATATCTCAATATCACAAATAATCAATCACAATATGTCAAAGAAAATAAATCATAACAACTAATAAGTTTATATACCTAGAGTTTGAAGGGTATATTAATAAAATGTCATTTAATTAAACAGGTCAGATGGGTCAAACGGGTTCTATGTGTTCAACCCTAACCCAACCCGTTTATTAAACGGGTCAGCCGTGTCAACCTGAATATGACACGAACCCGTTAAGCCTCAACCCATAATCTATTAATTTCGTGTCGTGTCGTGTCGGGTTTGCGGGTCGTGTCAAATTTTGCCACCTCTACACAAATAGATACATATATAACAGGAGTTGTTGCAATGTTTGTACTCTTAGGGTTTTGTATCAAGCTGCTACCAATTCATCAAACCGTGATTTGAAGAACATTGCAAAGCTATAACAATCAAAAAGGCTAATGTGCTATTAGTCACAAATAGAAGATTTGTGCAAAGGAGGAGAAGCCTTTTGCAAGAAGTAGTCCAATTGGGGATTGGAGTTGAGATTCCTTATAGATCAGTAGGTTCTACTGTAAGTAGGTGTTTTGGGATAGGATAAGATTCTTTATACTTGTTACCTTTATTCTAGTTAGTGGAATCTTTGGGAGTACTGTTAGTTGACCTTAAATTCATCTGGTGCAGTTTTGCTTGTAAGGGATTTTTGCATTGTGATCAAATCATCGTGTCAAACTTAATTTCCACTACACTTAATTTAGTTTGGTAATTTAATTATCTTAATTGGATTTGCATGTAATTTGAATTAATTAATCAATTTGGATAATTAGTTAAGTAACTGGGGTACCCCAGTCACTTAACCGGTTAATCTGCAACCCAACAAAGTCTAAGTTACTTGTGGGGACTTTTAGAAATCTGTTTCATGTAGCTTGACAAAAGAATTTTGAGAGAAGTTATAGGCCATGAGCACATTCAGTAGGTCAATCACAAAACCAGCTACATGGGCTCTTGTGGCGCAGATGGTATCTATCTTCCGGGGCATACGACAATCCTTTTTCCACCTAAGGCATTACTTTATCTACTAAAATATTGCATAATTTTATTTTATTTTTAATATCTTTTTTGTTACGTACTATAATAGTATATTTTTTGCGTGATTTACCCATCATATTTCAAAACTTGATTATTAATCAATAGTTGGATACAAAAAAAGAAGATTTATGTCTAGACTAGGTTTTATTTTGATAGGCCAAAAATGTATTGATCCCTTTAGTAATTTAATCAATTAATTAGTCAAGTGAAATTAATTAGATTCAATTATATGCAATAAGCGTGGTAGCACATACAAATCACCAAATAACTAAATGCAGCGAAAATTAAATTTGACACGGATGATTTGTTTATGAATAGGGAAAACCACCGAGGCAAAATCCTACCAGGTGAATTTAAGGTCACAACTCCCGATAATCCACTATTATCAAAACAAACTGTTATAGGTAAAAGGAATCCCAATACCTAATACCAACCTACAGTTGAAACCTTACCCTAATACCCAATTGGTCTTGTGATATAGTGACAATCTCTCCTTTCAATGCACGGCTCCCAGTACGTGACTAACCAATTGATGCATGGATCCAAATACATGATTAACACACCAACTTGAGAAAGATGTTGACTGCAAAATTCTTTAGTTTATTCAAATGATGAAGATTAAGAAACTCCTTGGTTACAAAACCCTTGGCACAAAGATGCAGCAGCTTCTACAAGAATATGATGAACTAGAGCAAATTGTCTTTGGTCACAATATGCATGTAACAACAAGTGCAATGACTCTATGACGACCCTTAAAATAATTCTTATATATTTTTAGGGTTATGAGAAAAGAAACCCCACACAAATAACTTAGATATGCGTAAAAAACAGATTTGGGAATCTGAATTTCGTATTTATCAATAGATACTATTTTTGTCAAGCAGCTGTCAAGCACAAGCATTAAACCTCGATATATATATATATATATATATATATAAATATATTATCTGTCGAGCTTTAATGAACAATACTTCTTCACTTGTTTTTTGGACAGACTTGCATGGCTTCAATACTAAACTTAAACTTTTGTTCCTTAAAGTACTAAACCCATCCAATCTACCCAATTACAAGTAAAATACATTTTGTCAAAGGATTAAACAATTTTACATAACATATGTTCTAACAAGTTCCACATATGTCCTAACATATTTTATTTTTTTAATTGAAGTTGTGAGGAATTAATTGAGCCCAAAAACTAATTCCGCTAGGTCATTAAGTGAGATCAATAACAATGACGTATTTGAAAGATCACAATTAATAATTGCAACAACTATATATTATTAATTTTAAGAAGGACAAATCAAATTCTTGAGCAAAAATATTTATTTAGGCACAATTTGCCAATTACACATTATACGTGATTATTAATTACTAGTTGAACATAATAAAAGGAAGATTTATGAATATATAAGTTATTTATTTACTTATTATTATTATTTAGTAAATTTGTGAGGAATTGAACCCCAAAAAAAGTCCATGAGTTCATTGACTTCTAGAGTTTTGACAATCGAGATTCTCCAAAAAAAAAAAAAAAAAAAAGTGTTTAGACAATCGTATTTAAAGGATCACAATAATTGCAACAGTTATTATTAATCTTCAGCAGGGAAAATCAAATTCTTGAGCAAAACTCCTAACACAATGCATGTTTATCTAAGATGCCTTGAAGGTGCTATGGAATCGAAGATAAGTACTTCAAAACCCTAGGGTTAATTAGGGTTATATATCCATAAAATCTTGATATTTGAGTAATGATTGATGATAAATCATCAAAGCACCTTAGATAACTATAAGAATTTGATCTTAGAGTTGATGTTTGAGCAGGGGCAGCTTGATGCATCTGGGAGCCTAAGGCGAAAATTAATTATCTTGTTTTATATGAAAAATTACTATTAATTAACATAAATCACGTAGATTTTTTTTTTAATAAGTTTATAAAAACAAAAATTTGACAACTTTTTATATTTGTTGATGTAGCAGATTTATGGTAGTAAGTAAAAGAATTATGTTAGTGGTGAATTTAGTTGAAAACTAGTAAAAGTTTGCTAACTCGACTATTGTGAAAAATGTTGTGAATTTTTTTGTGGATTGCTTTCTTTCTTTTTTTTCTTTTAGAAGTGCTACATTCACAATGTTTTTCATAACAAATCTTAGATGTTAAGTTACTTCTTGTTTTTTATTTGAACCTACCACTAAAATCATTTTTTGCTGTTAATAACAGCCCTTAACAATTTGCTATTTAGGATTTTTTTTGTAAAAATGTTATGAAAAATATTGTGGATAAAACATTTTTTTCTTTTTTTTATTTGCTTTTCATTAGATAAAAAAATATTATTTTATTTATTTGTTAATATTTTGGCTTAATTAATACCATTAGTTAAAATTTAGGGACTTTTTTTATTTTTATTTTTATTTTTTTCTCTTGAGGCCCAAGGGGACCGCATCAATGGCTTACACCATTGAGCCGGCACTGTGTTTGACTTTGAAAGCAGGAGCATCAGCCATGAGAATGTCAAGTGCCAGTTGTACTTCGGCTCTCTAAATTAGAAAATGACTTTAGCTAACCCACGCAATCATCCTTTGGGCGTAGGTGATGCTCTGTTTTTTTTTTTTTTTTTTTTTTTTTTTTTTTGAGAGTAGGTGATGCTCTGTATATCTAAATAGCATGGTCAACTGTCCTCTCACATCTTAGAGTGAGTTAGTTTACATGATTGTACAGATTCAATTTTTTTTTCTTTCAATATATATATATATATAATATATTTGTTTTTTGCTATATAATTTTTCTTTCAAGAAGTCAATCAGATTTGTAGCGCATAATTCACTTATTTTTATTTTTTACGGTTAAAAGGTGACTTAAATTAAATATTGGTTCTTTCTCAAAAAAAAAAAAAAAATAATAATAATAAATATTGGTTCCTCAACAAGTAGAATTTAAAGGGCACGAGTTAAAGTCTAATAAATACTCAATTATGAGCTGTAATGAATACTTTTCTAAAAGTAAAATATAAAAAGTAAAATATATATATATATACACACAAATGTTAATGATTCATTAGCTTACATATACAAATTCATTGTGGTTGTGTGTGCTTTTTTTGGGTATATGTATACAATTTAATTCAATTTTTTGAAAAATGTATACAAACATTAAATTAATAATCTTAACCATTGCTCTTAGAGTATTCATTAAAAAATCCATCAATTATCAATTAGCAAGTTTTTGTAATTTTCACAACTATCCAATTGACTTAAATTAATTATTACATTAAAAAAAAGGAAAATGGAACTACACTACTTCACAACTTGTTAGGACATTCGCATAAACTCATGTAAAAATTTGTCTATTTTTTAGATATCTTACTTTCTTTATCTATTTTACATACTTTTTAAAATACTTCACATCAAAATATCTATTTTATACTACATTTTATTATAATATCAAGTTTTTTTAATTTTTAAAAATTATTTCACTTTCTTTACACACAACTACCAACATTCATTCTCTTCCATTATTCTCCGGATAGATAAAAAAAGAATACAAAATTAAATACAAAATGAATAATGCTAGTGTAAATTTACATAATCATTATAAGTTGTAACAACTATATATTTTTACTCACTTTTTCTTAATTTAACGTGGATAAATTTTTGGCATAATTGGCTAAAATGTAAAATCTAGTCAATTTTTTATTTATTATACAAGCACATGTACAAGTGCTCTTACATCAGTAAGTGCAATATCATGCGATAAGACAGGCGCACTTCCACAAGTTGTTTGCTAATATTACACCTTTTTATTTTAAGAGCTCGTTTCAGTTCCATAGATGATAGAGAAGCATCATGCAAAATTGTGCCTATTAAGAACTAACAATTAATACAATATACCTGTACACAAATTTTCACAATTACTAGAAGAACAAGTTGTATTTGGTCGCTTAACATAAATTTTATACTCCCCACTATTGACCCACATTCTCTTAACATGTACAGCAATCATAATTTTTTATGACTTTTAACAATTGGTTATAAAGTTCCCTCACATCAACAGCTATAGCTCAATGAAAAGAAATCAGAAAATTATTTAATCATGGGTACTTATTCCTTCGTTTTTTAATTTCAGTCAGCCAATTGCTATGTGATGACAGAATTTCCTTGAAATCTACTAGTTTTGGTTCAATATAAAATCGCACATACGTTGCACAGTATCTCAGAACCAAAAACCAAGCATTATCAGCTTTCTCTTTACAATATGTCTACGTCAAAGCTTTTCTCTTCTTTCTTTCTCTGTTTCATGTTTGTTCTTTTTGTCCTAGACCCCGGAAATGCACAGGGACTAAAAGTAGGGTTTTATGCAAAGACATGCCCAGAGGCCGAGTTCATAGTTAAAAAGGTTATAACTCAAACTATGTCAGTAGCACCTTCACTTGCTGGCCCTTTGCTGAGAATGCACTTCCACGATTGCTTCGTTAGGGTACGTAACTGAATGTCTCGTATTTGTTTTGTACTATTTTCTTTGTCTCTATTTTTTAACACATATGGCTTTGTCTATATAGGGTTGTGATGGCTCTGTGCTTTTGAATTCTTCAACAAAACAAGCTGAAAAAGACGCAATTCCAAATCTCAGCCTTCGGGGATTTCAAATTATTGATAATGTCAAATCTGCACTAGAAAAAGCATGTCCTGGTGTAGTTTCATGTGCAGACATCGTGGCTTTAGTAGCTAGGGATGCGGTTGCCGCGGTAATAAAAAAAATTATCCTTCCAATTAATTTGATAATCAATTTAGTGTTTCTTGTAACATAATATATAATTATATGGAATTTATAATTCTTTCAGAGTAAGGGACCATCCTGGGAAGTTGAAACTGGAAGAAGAGATGGAAGAATCTCAAATTTGACAGAGGCCCTGCTAAATCTAATTCCGCCATTTGCTAACATTACTATATTGAAAAATGATTTCCTACAAAAGGGTCTAAGTGTAAAAGACCTAGTAGTGTTATCAGGTACTTAAACACCAAGCAATATTATTATTATTAATTTTATTGTGTAAAATTGTAGTTTTTAGTCATAATAAAAAAAAAAAAGGTGTATATTTACATAGAAATGTGACTAATTTAATTAGTTGTTTTGTTATTAATTCAGGTGGACACACAATTGGGACTTCTCACTGCTCTTCCTTCACTAACCGTCTTTACAACTTCACCGGAAAGGGCATCGTGGGCGATGCCGATCCTACATTGGATCCCAACTATGTTTTAAGATTGAAGAGCCGATGCAAGCCAAACGATGTGAACACACTCGTAGAAATGGATCCAGGAAGCTTCAAGACATTTGATGAAGATTACTACACTCTTGTGGCTAAGAGAAGGGGTCTCTTCCAATCAGATTCAGCTCTTCTTAATGATCCTGAGACAAAAGCATATGTCAAACTTCAAGCCTCTACTCATGGATCTACTTTCTTTAAAGACTTCGGAGTATCAATGGTGAATATGGGGCGGATTGGAGTAATTAAACCTAGCTAGGAAACAATGCTGGTGAAATCAGGAAACAATGCAGCAGGGTTAACTAATTAAGGACTAGGTAATTAAACCTAGCTAGGAACAGAAATGCAAGAAGTTTCTTACATTGTCACGGTTGTGCTCTTAAATAAACTTGGTTTTTCAATGTTATATGAGCTTTATTAATATTGTTTGGTCATTCCAAAATAAAATTTCAGAAATAAAATTTTTGTTTGATTGGTTTTTGAAGTCTTCAATTTGTGTATAGTTTTTTTCTCATGTAGGTTTTCTCCAACTAGGCTTACCGTTGCTTGGTGGCATAAAGAGTCACAAGATTCTTTATGCATTATTTAACAATTTTATATGGGCCTAAACTTATGATTCACTATTTAGGGATTGAAAACAGCTAAATAAATTCAAGTGTATAATAGGAACTCTTTAAATCTAACGGGCCATTTATTTATTTATTTATTTTTTGGACAATAAATTTAATTTGCACGTCCGAAGTTGGCGAGTGGGGACGTGAAATTATCAAAAAATTTTAAATTAACTACGTAAAGTCTATGTTAATTAGCTTAATTCAGTGAAAAATTTGTACATATTTTATTTTTATTTTTATTTTAATGTATTTTTCCAGAACTTAATTGTAGTTAGGATAGATGTATTTGAGCCTCATTTACCATTTGGAAAGCTGCCTTCAGAATCTGCTTTTGACTTCAAGCGATCTCAAGCTAGTTGCTCTACCCACAAGTGACATATGGTAAACTGCTAGATCAGAGTGCTGTCTAGGCAAGTCACAACCATTTCGTGACTAGCTAGGTCATGACAAGATTGTGAGTTGCACGATTAGTGTACTCTGTTTATTTTACAATATTTGGCCATTGTGATGATGCTAGCACACACCCTCACAGCTATTGTATATGGCCAGGGCTTTAGATAAGGGTTATTGCAAACTCTAGAACAAAATTTAAATATCCAAGAGGCCATTGTTAGGATTAGTGTTCTAAAATCCTATTATATACTATATATGCCATTATGTTATATGTAATAAAGTTGTTTTATTATTATCTAAAATAATGGTAATATGAATATTTGGATATTATCATATAGTTCTTGAAATGCATAGTATGTGATTTATGTGATTTAGTTATAGAAGATATAAATCATAAGTTCTTTGTAAACTCAAAATCTTATTTCGTAGTCGATAATGAAATTAGGCATTTCATCTACAAAGACTATAACATGTTAATTAAGATGATTTGTCTTGATCATGGAAGTGAAGACTTCTAGTTGATATGTTAATATGTTTTAAGTGTATAAAACTTATTACATTGGACTGCTGTGAGACTTATTATTTTATTAATAATTGTCAAATGAATAATAAATCTTATGACTTTCATTTACATAAACTCTTGATGACTTTCATTTACATAAACTCTCGATCTTAAGGAAATAGTGAATCCGATCATGAAATGTAGATTGTTTTAATATATCAGGAATGAGATCTAAACAAATAGTCAAAATCTCAGTATATTGGACAACCACACGTAATATTGAAGGAACACATATTTTCAAGATAGAATTCATAGTTTCTTTATAGAGATATTAAATATTTCCTTGAGATAAGTTTAATGGATTTGGTTATTTAGAGTGTTAAGCCTAACCACTTTTGTAAAGAGTTACTAAAATTTATATTTTATGAAATTGGATTTCATAAAACATATATGAATAACTTAAAGTATTAAAGTGGATACTCAATGATCAAGAGGTAGTAATTTTCAAAGTGATAGTTACATATTATGACTTTGTATTACTACGAATATTTTCAAGAAAGGGTTAAATGTTTAATGAAGTTTTGGGATATAATTTATTAATAAAGTCTAGAGTGCAATTATATTTATATAGTAGTATTAAATATAATTAATGGTAACTTTGAGATTGTCAAGAGTTGACGGATAAGTCCAAAGCCCATGGAGTTAGAGTTTTATTTGTCCCTTTTTGGTCTCATTCCAAGCTACACATTAAAGCCGAATTGGGTTGGCTTAAAAAGCTAATCCAATTAGATAATTAGTTATTTATTTAATAAGAGATATTAAATAAAGTAAATTGCCAAGTGCAGAAAAATATACGTATGATTAAAAAGAGAAATATTTAGTTTTTTCTCAAGCAACTTGGTGATTTTCTTGAACAAATACATATAAAACTGATTAAGAGACCACTCATCTTAGGCACATTGTGAAATTGGAGTGAAGATTGAAAGTCTTCCCAAGTTCAATCTTGTTTTGAATTTCGCTGTATCAAGGTATGCTTTCTTATTATTTGTTTCTAAAATTTAGATGTTGCATGTTATCTCACATGAATGAAGTAGATCCGTTTATTTCCGCTGCATGTTTTTTGTATGAGATACAAAAATGTATTTTCATGTATTTTCCCAACAGCCACTTCTCATAAGAGAAGAGAGAATTGTTGGTTGTTGAGCAAAAACACTCCACATCTCTTTTCCATCTCTTTCAATCCTTGATTGAGATGTGAATTCCCTTCATCTCACCTATTCATAGTCCTTGTGAGTTGTGGTGAAGGTTCTTGAAACTTTCAGAAGCCAAATTCAAAATTCAGTCTATTTGATAGTGTTTCCGTTGGAACTTCAATGGAAGGTCTCTAGCAAGCTAAAAGGAGAAAGGGTAGAGAAGCTAGTTGCTAGTTGGAGTTTGGAGAGCTCAAGTACATTTAAATTTATGGGCTTGGAGGGTATATAATATTCTATTGTACTGCAACTTTCTTGTTAAGTGGAGTTTTTCAACGGTGTGGTTAGGGGAAAATTTTTTTCACCCGAGTTTTGGGTTTTTCTCTTCCTAAACACTTCTTAGTGTTTAACTGTAGTTTGCATGTGTAATGTTGAATTTAATCAACCATTGTATTGGCTTTATTTCGTGCTAAATTTGCTTGTATTTTAGTAATTAGTAACCTTGTATTTAGGTGGGAATCATGTAAGGGTAGTGAGTGAGAGATTGCGAAGAAATGCTTAAGTTTGTACAAGATGTAGGGATTCGCGGTTGGGACTCGTGGGTGACTCTGGACTGGTAAGCCGCCAAATGTAGCACACGAGTGAAGCGTGCGAGAAGATGAACAGTCGCTCTAGCTGGAGCACTACAGGACAAAAAGTCTAGGTTGACAGTTCTGTTATCTCGCGGCTTGAACTCGTGATTCAGTTAAGTCGCGAGGCCAAGCCGCCAGACCATCCTGTTTGGGAAAAAACTAACTCTTCGCATTCCCTTCTCACCCAAGTATAAATACCCCTTAAACCCACGAAATGTAGAGAGCTTCCAGAGAGAATTTTGAGAGAGAAATCCTAGAGAAAAATAAGATTGATTTATCCACAATCTTCACATAGAGATTCTTCAAATTCCTATATTCTCATCCTCTCCATTGTTACATCTTTGAGAGGTTCTTACCCAAATCCTTTTCTCACCATACCCGTATCTGTGAGAAGGCTATTTAGTGCTTTTGGAAGCAGTTAGGAAGAGACCAATAGTTATTGGTTAATGTTATGGGTTATAGCGGAATCTGGTAAGCTAACGAAGACAAAGGTTCGGCGCAACCTCATTAGAGCAAGAAGCTTGGAGGGCTTAGGTATACTGGGTAGATTACGCTTGGAAGGTCTTCTACTGTTCATGTATCCCAACTTTATTCTTTAGTGGATTATTGACTACTTGGAGGGCGGCGGAGAGGTTTTATGCCGAGGGCTTCGGTTTCCTCTTCGATAACATATCGTTGTGTTGTCCTTGTGTTTGCATTTCTCTTCCCTTGATCTTTACAATTTAATTTCTGCTGTGGATGTGTTTTTATTTGGTTTAGATTGTTTATCAATTTTGTTATTAGCTTATGTTCATTTTCCGCACATATATTGTTTGACATTAATCTTGAATTGTTAATTTGTAATTGTGGGTCTAAATGTTCATAGTGTTTTATACGCTATTTGAACACTCAGCGTGCTTTTACTATTTTCCATATTGCTTTACAATTTACTAGAAGAACAAGTTTTATTTGGTCATTTAACATCAATTTTATTCTCTCCAATGTTGATCCATATTCTCATTGTGAAGTTGTGATTTTCAATTATGTTTTGTTAGTTTTAATTTTGTGTCAAATTTGATTATAATTAGTCAATCATTTCCTTGTATGTTTGTGGGATTAAATGTAAGGGTGGAGTGTGAGAGTTTGGTGAAAATTTGTGATGAAAAGTGAAGTTCGCGACTTGCTCATGACAAGCTCGCAAGTGGACAACTTGCAAAAAATTACTTGAGAAGCACATGCTGGAAGCTGAATAGTCAAGTGCTAGGAGGAATTTCGAGAGTCATTTCATAAGTGGACCAACTCATGAGATGACCTGTGAAATCACTTCTTAGATGTTTTTAAATGTGCTTTCCTATTTTCTTTACATACACCATATAAGCCCACAATACCACGAAATTGTAAGAAGACTTTCAGAGAGAAAACCTTATAAATACACTTGAGAGTTAGAGATTGTAAACCTACAATCATTTATACAATTTCTCTTAGTTTTCCTCTACTCCTACTTCTCAAATTACAAATCCTTGAGAGCTTCTTATCCCAAACACATACCTCACCCAATTTAAGTGTTGAGAATTGTTTTGGTACATGTCGGAAGTACTAGAAAAAGCTATTGATTAGTGGATGCAATTTGGAGCTAATTGCGAGATTCGGATAATTAATGAAGACATGACTCAATGAAGTCTGTTGGGATCTGGAATTTAGAGGGCTCAAGTATATTGGGTAGATTAAGTTTGGAGGGTCTTTTTGATATCTTTGTACTTCAAATTTATTCATTAGTTGATCATTTTAGCTTAGAGAGCCTTTGGTTTCCTCTTCAATAATACATTTTGGTGGTATCTTGTGTTTGCATCTTTCTTCCTTTACTTTTTATCATTTACATTTATTGTTTATTATTTATGATTATTCACTAGAGAGTAGTTTCAATTTATTGTATTTTGTAAAGTTGTGATTTACAACTATGTTTTTTATTGGCTTTAATTTCGTGTCAAATTTGATTGTATTTTTGTTCAATCATTTCCCTGTATTTTTTGTGGGATTTGTTGTAAGGTTTGAGTGTGAGAGTTTGGCGAAGATATGTGAAGAAGGTGAATTCGCAGCTAGCTCGCGAGTGGACAAACCATGAAAGGCCACATAAGAAGTACATGCTGGAATCTGAATAGTCTCATACCAGGATGGATTTCACGAGTCACTTCGCAACTCAGGCCAAGTCACAAGTGACCCGTGAAACTCACTACCTGAATTTTTTAAAGTGTGTTTTTCTCATTTCTTTACCAACATTATATAAGCCTACATTGCCCACGAAATGGTAAGGAGTTTTTTCAAGGAACTTTTAAGAGAGAAAACCCTAGCAATACACTTGAGAGTTAGAGATTGTAAACCCACAATCATTTACACCATTTCTCTTAAGTTTTCCTTTACTTCTACCTCTCAAATTATACATCCTTGAGAGATTCTTAGCTCAAACACTTACCTCACCCAATGTGAGTGTTGAGAGAAGTTTTGGTGAGTGTGGGAAGCATTGGAAGAAGCCATTGATTGGTGGATGCAATTTGGAGCTAATTGTGGGATCTAGATAATTAGTGAAGACATAGCTCGGTGAAACTCGTTGGTAGCTAGAACTTGGAGGTTTCAAGTACAATGAGTAGATTAAGCTTGAAGGGTCTTTTTGATATTCGTGTACTCCAACTTTATTCATTAGTGAATCGATTTCAACTTAAAGGACTGCGAAGAGGTTTTTTGCCGAGTACTTCGGTTTCCACTTTGATAACACGTCTCGGTATTATCTTGTATTTGCATCTCTCTTCCCTTACCCTTTAAGGTTTATGTTTGTTATTGCTTGCTTATGGTTGTGGCTTAGAGAATAGTTCCGATTATTATTTATCATTTATTCTTGTTCCACACTTAAATAAGTTAGAACAAAAGCAATTAAGCCGTAACTTAAAATTGGGGGTTTAAACAAGTTGTAGTGTTTTACATTATTTGAGCTTTCACGCTTCATTTACTCATATTCTACACTTAATTAAGTAGAGCAAAAACAATTGAACCGTAAGTTTAAAATTGGGGGTCCAATTAAGTTATAGTGTTTTATATTATTAAGCTATCACACTTACCACACCGATCATAATTTTTTTTGACTTCCAACAATTGGTTATAGAGTGCAGCCACCTCAACAGCTATAGCTCAAAGAAAAAGAAATCATAAAATTATTGAATCAGAGACTTATTCCTTCGTTTTTTAAATTCAGCCAGCAAATTGCCATGTGATGATCACAGCATTTCCTTGAAATCTGCTGGTTTAGGTTCCATATAAAATCGCACATACGTTGCACAGTATCTCTGAACCAAAACTAAACATTATCAGCTTTCTCTTTACGATATGGCTACATCAAATATTTTCACTTCTTTCTTTTTCTGTTTCGTGTTTGTATTTTTTGTACTAGACACCGCAAATGCGCAGGGACTAAAAGTAGGTTTTTATGCAAAGACATGCCCAGAAGCCGAGATCATTGTTAAAAAGGTTATAGCTCAAACTATATCAGAAGCACCTTCACTTGCTGGCCCTTTGCTGAGAATGCACTTCCACGATTGTTTCGTTAGGGTACGTTACTGAATGTCTCATATTTATTTTGTAGCATTTTGTTTGCCCCTGCAGAATTTTATTTTATTTTAACACTCATAGCTTTGTCTATAGGGTTGTGAAGGCTCTGTGCTTTTGAATTCTTCAACAAAACAAGCTGAAAAATACGCAATTCCAAATCTTAGCCTTCGGGGATTTCAAATTATCGATAAAGTCAAGTCTGCACTAGAAAAGGCATGCCCTGGTGTAGTTTCATGTGCAGACATCGTGGCTTTAGTAGCTAGGGATGTGGTTGCCGCGGTAATAATAAAAAAAATTATCCTTCCAATTAATTTGATAATCAATTTAGTGTTTCTTGTAACATAATATATAATTATATGGAATTTATAATTCTTTCAGAGTATGGGACCATCCTGGGAAGTTGAAACTGGAAGAAGAGATGGGAGAATCTCAAACTTGACAGAGGCCCTGCTAAATCTAATTCCGCCATTTGCTAACATTACTACATTGAAAAATGATTTCCTACAAAAGGGTCTAAGTGTAAAAGACCTAGTAGTGTTATCAGGTACTTAAACACCAAGCAATATTATTATTGCTAATTTTATTGTACAAAATTATAGTTTTTAGTATAAAAAAAAGTGTATATTTACTTAGAAATGTGACTAATTTAATTAGTTGTTTTGTTATTAATTCAGGTGGACACACAATTGGGACTTCTCACTGCTCTTCCTTCACTAACCGTCTTTACAACTTCACCGGAAAGGGCATTGTGGGCGATGCCGATCCTACATTGGACCCCAACTATGTTTTAAGATTGAAGAACAGATGCAAGCCAAACGATGTGAACACACTCGTAGAAATGGATCCAGGAAGCTTCAAGACATTTGATGATGATTACTACACTCTTGTGACTAAGAGAAGGGGTCTCTTCCAATCAGATTCAGCTCTTCTTAATGATCCTGAGACAAAAGCATATGTCAAACTTCAAGCCTCTACTCAGGGATCTACTTTCTTCAAAGACTTTGGAGTATCAATGGTGAATATGGGTCGGATTGGAGTTCTCACGGGAAATGCTGGTGAAATCAGGAAACAATGCAGCAGGGTCAACTAATTAAGGACCAGGAAATTAAACCTAGCTAGGAACAGAAATGCAAAAAGTTTCCTGCATTGTCACGGTTGTAATTTTAAATAACTTGGGTTGCTCAATGTTATATGAGCTTTATTAATATTGTATGGTCATTCCAAAATTAAATTTCAGAATAAAATTTCTTTTTTGATTGGTTTTTGAAGTCTTCAAATTTGTGTGTAGCATTTTTTCTCATGTGGGTTTTTCAACTAGGCCATTGCTTGTGGGCACAAAAAGTCACAAGATTCTTCATGCATTATTTACCAATTTTATATGTCTAAATAAATTCAACTGTATAATAAGAACTCTTTGAATCTAACTGCCCAATTTTATTTATTTTTGGATAATAAATTTAATTTGAAGAAGGGGAGTGGGGACGTGAATTTATCAACTTTTGTCTGATTAACTGCATTTGAACTGACAACATATATGTTTAATATGCGTGGTGATCAATAAGTAATTTCTTTAGAGAAGATAAAGATACAAGTTGTGGATTAGAACCCTTTCAATTACAATAGAAATGGACTCTGTATCCATTTTATAATCATGGTTTAGTTTTCAGTCATCTAAGGGTTTATAATTTGTTATATATATAGTTTAAAATTCCATTCAAGTAAATAAAAAAGCCCAACCAGATAACCACTACCGTTGTTTCTTTAGACATAAATTAGCGGTTAAAATTGTCTTAATGAATCGCTAAAAAAAATTGTCTTAATGAATATATATATCAAGAACATGAAAACACCTAGCTAGGACCGTCATGTACTTTTGAATAAACAGGGCTGGTCAATGTCATATGAGCTTTATTAATTAATAGATTGTTTGGTGAATGTTAATTATTTTGAGCGTCTGTTAGGGGAATGAGACGTGAACTTATCCATTTTCATTTGATATCTCTGCATTTGTACTGACTACAAATATGTTTAGGTTATATTTGGTATGGTGTAACACATCCTGTAATGAAATGGTTATATATAATATATATACATATGAAACGAAGATACTTAAATTTTAATTGAACTTATAATATTTTGTTGTATAAATTATTTATTTCTAAAAATAGTATAATATATAGTTATTTTTTAGTAACTGTAACAATTTTTAAAATTATTATTTTTGAAAATACAAACTTTTCATGTGCACTATATTAGTAGATGTAACAATTCTACAACTAAACTTATGCATATGAATAGGTATTACTTATTTCATTACAATATCTTTTATTTTTAATAATTAAAATTACTATTCTTATTACAGTCTCCATCTAATATTCCAAATATGTCCTTAATTTGCAAAAGTAAGCTGAATAAGTTTCCTCACACGACTTAGGAACAGCAAGGTCCTAATGTTCTAGTCCATGACTCCCCCAAACACATTTCTTACATCTAGGGAAGAAATTTCTACAATTTAACATTTTTGGCGAATAAGAAATTTCATTAGAGAAGACCTCTCCATTTCATAAGAATTAATTGCATCCATATATAGCTAGGAATTAATTTTCAGCGATGTACATAATGCCACCTCATATTGAATTATTCCATTTCACCAAATAAGAAAATCCAACCAGATAAGCTCTGACATTGTCGCTTTAGGCTGAAGTAAGCGAATAAATTTTTTAAATGAATTAGGTCAAAATTAAAATAAAAAATAAAAAACATGTATATATATATATATATATAGAATGAAGTATTGTTAGTTCATGAATCATGATAGCTGCATGAATTTCTGGCGCTAAGTCGGAACAGCCTGCCGATCTAATTAGATCCATGCATGTGATTGTCTTAATCCCAATCATATATAATGATTAATTTTTTTAAATTAATGAAAACTGGTTTCTATAATTTTGTCCTAAAATAATGTCTCACGGAATCACAGGAAAATGAAGTCATAAGCACATAATTAGTTCACAAGCTAAAATTATTCCTTGGTTTGTATACACCGACTCTGCTTCAACATGATTAATTAATTATTTTAAATACAAAACTTTACCTACTTATTACTCAAAATATTTTATTCACTGATTAGCTAGGTTAATGTGGGTTCCAGTTAACTCAACGATAAAATCTTTGATGTTGTATAAGAGATTTGGAATTAATTCCCGCCTAACAAAAACTGATTGTGTTTTGGTCTGATGATAAAACTATCATAGAAGCGGATGTATAGGTTGAAACTTTCTCTTCAAAAAAAAAAAAAAAAAAAAAAGCTAGGCTTAATTAATGTCAATAACGCATTAATAAAATAGCATATATATACTACATTTTAGATTGTTTAATCTTCTACATTTTTCATGGGCAAAGCACATGCATGGCTGATTCCAATTCAGTAAATTGCTGGCAAAGCAAAGTAATGTTAAAGAGGATAATATCTATTATCAAAGGCCAGCCGATTTTATTATTATTTGTTTTTCAAGGTCACTTGATTCAAGAACACTCTGACCAAGTTTGATACTGGTGGATTATTTTAAGACTAAATACCTAGCTAACACGATCCCTAATCTTAGACTCTTTTTCAACACGTAAACCAGTTCTCTAGTTAGCTTTAGAATGAGCAAAGCCTCCTTGTACTAAACCTTAGAGTTAGAGTTATGGTTTCCACTAACTAGGCCTCTCTACATGGACATGGCCTGGTATCAACATAACACATTTAGGCTATCAACACGATTAGTGGCTGGGGTCTTGGGCCAATGAGGCTCTAATAAGGGTAGTATCTTGGATTCAAATCACCCCTCCCTTACTAGAGATGCGTTGGTACTCCTTATACTTTATCAAGATGAGGTCTTAGCCTGGGAATAGTTAGGAGTTATTATGATTATACCTAACTAGGTAAAAAAGTTACACTGATCACCATCTTTTAACCATTTTTTTTTCTACCAAAAAAAAAAAAACACACACACACACACTAGCACATTTAGGCAGATTTACATTATATATCTGCTGCTATTTTTGGATCAAGTATTTCAGTGAACTCTTGCTCTTGATTGAATTGAAATGGCCTTTTTCTTTAAGCACAACATGGTGAAATGAGTAGGATAGTATTGAAAGGTGTACCAGATCTAGGCACATTAAGGGTCATCAAATAACCCAAGGCCCACAGCCCTACCCAGAAACCTGACAGCCTATCGGGCTAATGGGCGGCCCGGCCTGTTGTTATTGAGGCCCATGGGTAGCCCACTAGCCCAGTGGGTCAGGCCATGAGTTAGTTTTTATGCCCATAGGTACCCGGTGGGCTAGCCCAGTAACCCAACCCGTTGCCCAGCCTGTTGGCCTAACCCATTGGCCCAACTTAATAACTCATAATTCATAACAAAAATATATAGGAAGTGTATGAAGGATTGATCTTGAGATATCAAAGGAATTTTTTAAGAGAACTCCCTCAACCACTAAGATATCCAAAGTAATTGAGCTAAACTTAGTTTATTAAATATATATTTTTCTAGTAGTTTATCAAATTTGAATTAACCATTTGACATTATTTTATTAAAGATAAAAATTAAAAAAAAAATCTATTTAAAGACTTAATAAATAAAAAATTAAATAGGTTTCCATCAACAAAACAAAAATTAAATAGATTTGACTGTAAAAAAAATTTGTAATTAAGTATTAAATTCTTTAATTCTTTCCTTTTAAAAAATAGATTGATTATTTTCTTATAAAAAATTGATTCTTTCCTTAACAAAATAATAAAATAATATGCTAACACAAGCCCATGGGTGACCCATTAGACCCAACCCGATAGCCCAACTCGCTAAAGACAAAATGGGCATTGCCCATGGGCAGGGTCATGGGCTAAGGTTTCCTCTTTCGGCCCAGCCCAACCTGGCCTATTAGCTAGTTAATAGCCCATTATGCCCAGCCCATTGTACCCATGGGCCAAGTGAAAAAGGGCCGGGCCGGCCTGACCCGGCCCATTGATGACCCTTAAGGCACATGAAGACTATAGAGTCATGATATCAAAATAAAACTACCACATGCATGTTTATCGGCAATTGCATCTCCAGCAATATAGGCATTTTCTCACCTAAGTGGGAGAGTAAAATTATATTTTCATTTTGCCTACTTACTTTTTCAAGACATTTAAAGAGACATATTACTTACTTTTTCAAGACATTTAAAGAGACATATTTATCATTTCTCAATCACCTTATAAAATACTAGTCTTATCATACGCGCTTTTGCGCATGAGATATAACTCTTTTTTTGGGGGGTTTAGTGTACGTGAGATTAGGAATTAAAGAAATTGGAAATTAAAAAAAAAAAAATAAAAGAAACTGGTGAATGTTGATAAAGTTAAAACCAAAAAAAAAAAAAAAAAAAAAACACACACACACACTAGCACATTTAGGCAGATTTACATTATATATCTGCTGCTATTTTTGGATCAAGTATTTCAGTGAACTCTTGTTCTTGATTGAATTCAAATAGCCGTTTTCTTTAAGCACAACATGGTGAAACGAGTAGGATAGTATTGAAAGGTGTACCAGATCTAGGCACATGAAGACTGTAGAGTCATGATATCAAAATAAAACTACCACATGCATGTTTATCGGCAATTGCATCTCCAGCAGTATAGGCATTTTCTCACCTAAGTGGGAGAGTAAAATTATATTTTCATTTTGCCTACTTACTTTTTCAAGACATTTAAAGAGACATATTTATCATTTCTCAATCACCTTATAAAATACTAGTTTTATCATAAGCGCTTTTGTGCATGAGATACAACTCTTTTTTTTGGGGGTTGAGATTAGGAATTAAAGAAATTGGAAATTAAAAAAAAATAAATAAATAAAAGAAACTGGTGAATCTTGATAAAGTAAAAAGGAAAAAGAAAAAAGAAAAAAGGGGAACATGGTCCTCAGGGAAATATCAAAGTGAATAGAGAAGTTTTTTATTTTTATTTTTTCTAGTTTTAATTTTTGAATAAGTTTGTTTCGAAGAAATGGATTAGTAGGAGAATATCTTATTTTGTAGACATTTTAGGTGGAGTTGGAGATATATTTTTACTAGGTTGTCTTTAAGTTTTATTTCTATTAAACCTAGGGTCTAAAAGTATTTTTAAACCATGTAAAAATCTAGTCCAAAAAGAGAAATCATCTTTAAATAGTATATATTATCTTTTCGTTCTTTCTAAAATTCTTTTACTCAAGTCACCTACGTTGGTGACCTTTGATACCAAACTTTTTTGTGATATATATTGCATTTTTCAAAACCTGTTTCTTAGCCTTAAAAAATAAATAGGAGCATTTTTCAGGGGTATATCGTATATGCAAAAGCAACGAGAAAATGTATAAATAAAACATTATAAATCGGAATATTTTAAAGTACACGTAACATTGAAGATTGGACCCCAGTCCACGAAACATATTCCCGTTAGTATTCGTATGTATACTTTCCTCACGCTGTAGGAAATCTTTATTAAGGCTGCATTATCTTTAAAAAGGACAAGGCTACTATTGCTTATCATTCAAAATTGTGATAACTTATAATAGAATGAAGCAACTTATTTCTAAACGCATAGTATAAGTGTAAAAAATGTAAGATTTTGAAAAACTAAAAACTTAACAAAAAATTTGAAGGTAAACAAACGCTTAATCTTAAGATGAAGATTAATTATGTGGGCTATATCATGGCTTCAAGTCGATTCAATTATGTGGTTTAATTATATATATATATATATATATTGATGGAAAAGTTTAATTATATTTGTAATTGAAGAATTTAATATATTAAGATTGTGATCTGATTGCTACTTTGTTTCTATATCTACTTTTTATAGATTTTTTTTAGATGTTTTTTCTTAGTGAATAAGGCAATTTAAAGTTGGTCTTTCTCAAATAATTAAATCTCATCTGGATAAAGCCTAACATTTGAGAAAGGATTCGACCCAAACCATATATGGATGAAATATGTTTATCCCACATATTAATTTTTTATCTCAATTTATGCTACCTTGGGCTTCACAACACAAGATAAAGCTGATTATTTGAGCCCAAAAAGTGTAGTTCTCTCAAGTGCACATAAAATGCAAAGGATCATATGGCAAACGTTGAGCTGACCCATGGTTAAAACAAGGACCTTATTCCTTCCTTTCTCCATGCAAGAGAACCAAAATTCTCCTACATTCCTTTCTTTTCCTCACCACCTTTCTACATAAATCCCTAACCAAGACATCTGTTCATCAACATTTCCCTGAATTCCCCTCCAATTTCTTGCTCCCAAAAAAATGTACTCCCCCGGCGGATTACCAACCCGGTCCACCCCGGTGTCCCGGCCCATAAAACGCCACCACTCCGTCCGGCACATCGCCCACCGGGTCCATGATAGCTTCACGTCCCGACTGTGCAAGTTGTTATGTGCCATTTTCTTGACACTTGTGCTAGTTGTTGGTTTGATCTCTTTCATACTATGGCTTAGTTTACGTCCACACCGTCCAAGGTTTCATATCCATGAATTTGAAGTTGTGGGCTTGGCCCAAGGTTCTGACATTACCCAGATTCAATTTAATGCATCGGCCCGAAATGCAAACCATAACATTGGGGTCCATTATGATTCAATGGACGGGTCGGTTTTTTACAAGGACCAGAGTATCGGGTCAAAATCGTTACTTTTTCCGTTTTATCAAGGGCCAAAGAATACAACAGCTGTGGGAGACACAATCACTGTGACAACGTTAAAAGAGAACGGTCAACGTTGGACGGAGATAATGAATGAACGTCGTATGGCTGGAGCGGTTGTGTTTCGTCTAGAAATAATCTCGATCATCCGATTTCAGATCTCCAAGTGGCATAGCAGGCCCCATCGGATGCATGCCAACTGTGAAGTTTCGGTGGGCCCAGATGGTGTGATGTTGCCAATTTATAAAGACAAGAGATGCCCTGTTTATTTCACTTGATTTATGATTCTTCTTTGTCATTTTCCTCTTTGCAATTCTTTATGTTTCTTTTGGTTTTGGTTATTGGGATTGGGTTTGCTTAGAAATCTAAAGTTCACGATTGCTTAACTTGGTGTACATTCTTTGAGGATTGGTTTCAAATTATTTGATTTGTAATATCATTATTGAGGAGAAAAGAAATCAACGAAAATCTTTTTCATTTTGAGCTTATAAATTTATTTAATGCTTATCTTGGTATACTCTGCCATTTGGTACCTCATTCCACCATTCTGATTCTCTAGCTTCAAATTCAATCTCCAATTTATTTGACATAGTTTTTACTTCTCCCCCTTCACAAATCTCTCAATAATAAACGAATTTTTTTTTTTTCAAATTAATAATTCATTTAAGAGTGAAGCTTGTGTCTATTGGACAATTCCCCTAAACACGCTAAGATGCAAATATGTGTTCGCATATCAACATGTCAAGTGGAACTAACTACTAGACACAAGTCCAACCCTTCCTTCAATGAAATCTTATATATATATATATAAGCTTTTTGCCCTTTGTTTTGGTAAATAGCAATGTTAGTAAAATGATTTTACAAAATAGACTTTTCCTGAACTATTCTTTTCAAAAGAAGAGTCCTATAAATAAAAGTTAAAACAGTGTTACTTAGCCAAATAATTTTAAGATAACATTATTTATATGTATAAAAAAGACCCTACCTAGCTATTGGTGTAAATAGTTGGATTAACGTGTAATTATTGTTTACAGGATCGTAATTCTATGTCTTTAACTTTCATAATAGCCCATATGGCTCACATCCATTGATTATCGTAAATAGGATTGCCGCCATTAGTTTCCTCATTTGGCCACCAAACTAAGATAGTTAAGGTTTTATCAACCCTTTTTATTTTATTTTTATTTTTTGAAGAAACAAACGCATGCACATAAGGGAGAGAAAAAATATTCTAATATAACGACACACCACAAACTCTACACAAACATGCCGTGCATTAATTCACTAGTTGGCTCTTAAAGTGAATAGCATATCATTTGATGTAACATGCATGAAAGCATATGCCATATGCATGATGACTAGATAGACCCTACGACATCTTTTGAATCCACTAGAAAAATTAAAAACTAAAGAGTGAAAATTTATTGATTTCGGTTTCTTAGTTTTGCAAACTTTAGCGGCAAACTTAATTCCTAAGCAAAAATATTCAGAACATAGATCTTCATTAATATCCTATCATATAGCAACTTAATTTTGATTAAAATGATTAAAAAAGAAAAAGAAAAAAAGAGCTATAGAACAAGGAAATAAAATACTATTCTTAAAAGTTCCAAAATTTAATAAAATTATAATAAGAATATCGAGGTGAAAGTGGCATACTGATTTGATATAGAAAAATAAAAAGCTAAATTGAAAATAATTTCCTCTAACTTCGGCCTAATTTGAATTCAGTTTTTTAATTTTCCTTTCGTTCAATTGCATCTTTTAAATTTGAATTTTATTCAATTAAGTGTGTGTTTGGCTTGCTTAATTTTGACAGTTTATTATTTTACTATTCAGCTTATTTTTATTACTATTCATGAATTTTACTGTACTATTACAATTAACTTTTTCTTTATCTATAATATTTTCAGCAATTTTTAGTTTTAACAAAATAAATGGATTCCAAGCAATACCTAAGACTTTTGGTTCGTGATAAGTTTTGCTTCTTTTTGAATTTTTTAAATTAAAGAATCCAACTAATTTTTTTGAAATTTATGTGCCCCCAAGACTCTTTTTTTTTTTTTTTTTGCAATATACAAGAAGATAAAGAAGATAATAGTTAAATAGTTGTCTTATTGAAAAGATGTTAAGCTGTGAAAGTACCGACATCATGGGAAAGACTGTATCTTAGAAAGAGCCATTCATACATCAACGTTCTAGCTAGCTTTTGTGCAAGGTCAAGGTTTGCTTGAGAAGAAAGACAGCCCCAGGTTACATGTACTGATCTGATCGGTGATGCCTAATGGCATTACATTTCTTAATTACACAGCTTCTTAAAAAGAACTAAAAGCAACTGGTAATCCCTTTCATATATGCCTTTTCATCTTTCTCAACAATGCACTAACAAAAAAGCATGGTATTTTGTTTGTAACTTGTAAGAATCCGGGAATGGTATTGGTATCAAGAGGACTTCAGTGCTAAGAAATCTTCTACATTTCTTCGTGCCGATCTACAAGCTTTACTGTATTGTCTTAAAAAGTATGGTTGTCCACCAAAGAGCCACCACCGAAGTGTTTTAGAAAAGTGTAAAGAAGCATTCTTTGAGTCTTTATGATTAATGGACAACGACTCAGCAAACCATTGTGCAAAAGAGAGTTTCAATCACTATTAAGTGTACTTTTGGAATAATAATATTTTTGTTACCAAATCTTAGTTATGTATATGACCATCTAAAAAGAGCCTTTGGACACTGAAAAACACAAAATTTTAACCCTCTTTTCTCACAAAAGTTGATTCACCAGACTAATTAAGTCCTAAAGCAACCTCTATATAATCCTAAGAAACACGTACCCCAGCATGTTCAGTGATCAATCCCTCGAAAAATAGCATTTTTCCAATATGTCTGATCTCGCAGAAACTTCGGAATCTCAACCTATTCTCCCACAAACCTCTAACCCTCAAGTTTCTATATTTCTATTTCTACTTGAGTTTGTAATCTTGTTAACATCGATCGCGGTGTTAATATGGCTGATTCTAACTCCAAAGAGTCCCATTTACATAATCACTAATGTCCACATTCCGCCCTTGCATGGTAGGAATTCCACATCACATGTCTACGTTTCCTCCTTGGTTGCTATGAATTCTACTTCAAATCACACAAGGGATCCCTCTATTCTATTGGATTTGATATTCTCAAACCCCAACAAAAGGATGGGCATCTACTACAAGGACATCTACATTACCTTATTTCATGGTGATGTTCATATTGGCTCCAAGTTATTGCCAGGCTTCTACCAAGGCTACAATAATGCAACGACATATGAAGTGCTAGTGGAAGCTAACAATCAGTTCTGGAAAGAAATTACAAATGGAACAATAGATTTGAGGGTTTGCTTGGAAAATGCTGTAAAATACAAGATATTCAAGTCCAAGACAAAGCATCATCAGATATATACTGAAGCTTATGTGCCAGTTGGTTCAAATGGGAGGATGCTAGAAAGAAGAATATAAAGCTACACCACATTTCCAATCAGATAAAAAATTGAAATCAAGGTTTGTTTTTGTTCATGGACTTAAGTTTGAATTATTTACTTTTCCATCTTGTAAAGTCCGTTTGAGATCCACTTATTTTGCTGAAATTAAATTTTTTTTACTGATAGTACTCTGGATAAATGTAAAAATTAGCTGAAATAAACCTATGAATAGTACCAAAAAGTACAGTGGAACCATAAATAATAGCAAAAATAAGCTAAATAGTAAAATAAACGGACTTTTTAATTTTTGCCAAACAAACATTAATTAAGTATAATTTCTTCCATTATCATTGTTTTTTATTTGCTGAAGTTGGTTTGGCATCTCTACAAGCTAGCCAACAAATATAGCACTCTGAAGCATATGATAATAGTTTAATTACTGGAAGCCTGTGGCTTTGTCTTCCGATAAATTCACACAACTGAACATGCATTTTCTCAGTTCCCCTCGGCCCTTGTTATTTTTCATAAATAGTCTCTCTTGGACTAGAACAAGATGTTTATTTATATTTTGTCATGCAATAACTGGTTTATTGCAATGACTGCATGCGCTATTAGTACAGATAAGAAGCTTGATATATAGGTTTTCATTCCTTAAAGATTCTTAAATTCCTTATACATTCCAAGCACAAACATATGAGCTTCCACATAGCTTCTTTCATGTGCAACTATGAGGCTTGATTAAGGTCATTACGCGTGAGAAAAAGCATGAAAGCAGCCCCGAAGAAAAGAATGATTCTTCTTGTCCATATAACCTGAACAACATGCACCCACCTCTAATATTCCCCTTTCCCTTTGATTAACAACCTTCAAATGAAAGTCTCAAGCCTATCTCCCTTATCCTCATAAAAATCAGTGCTTCTCCTACCATATTTAATTCTGAAATGATATGTAATTCCAGTTGAAACCTCCTTCTGATCATCTTTCTCCACAACAAAAAGATGTGTGAAGCCAAGAACTTCTATATATGGCTGCTCCAAATTGTAGCACTCTTGGGTATCCTAGCCTTGTGTCTATGGCTAATCTTACGTCCCAAACCTCCCAACTATACCATTGTTGACATCACCATCCCACCAGGCTCATTAGCCAGTAGTGAGGGTCAAAATGCCACCATCTACTATGACCTTGAAATTGAAAATCCAAACAAAGACTCAAGCGTATATTATGATGACATTTTGTTCACTTTTTTTTATGGTCAGGATACAGTAGGACAGAAAACAATACCTTCTTTCCATCAAGGAAGAAGTAAAACTCGTCAAGTAGTTGATTATTTGGAGGTCAAACCGAGTGTTTGGAAATCTTTTCACAATGCAATATCAAATGGAAAAGCCGAGTTGAAGGCGAGCTTATTAACTAAAGTTCGATATAAGACTTGGGGACAGAGGAGTAAGCATCATAAATTAGATTTGGTAGGTAAACTACCAATTGGCTCGGATGGGAAGATTTCAGGTAAGAAGAAAAAGATTAAGCTACGCCATTCTTCCAAGAAATGGAGAAGGTATAAAGCTTGAATCATTATGGTTGGTAATTACTACATGATTGGATGTTTTTGTATCATTATACACAGAAAGAAGGGTTGTGGAATTACTTTGTTTCTAGGTTAATCTACAATTTGTTGTCTTATATCTGTGTAGTGTTTTACTAAGTAATACTTGTGTAGCACACAAAAAAGAAAAAAAGAAAAAAAAAATCTATATGTTAATACAATTGCTTGGAACTTGAAAGGCTTTTTTTAATTATCTTTTCCAGGTGAAAATGTTTCGAAGGTTTTACCATAATTGATTATCAATTCTTTCTCTGGTAACAGGCTTCTTTTACGTCAATTAGAGGCAGCCAAGCTCGAGCAATACCAATCTTAAGCTTTCCGAAATCCAAATGCAATATATTTGATTAGATTTCGACCATTCTATAACATCTTTACTCAAAATTTTCTTTAAGGTAATTAGGAGGTAAGACAGCCATTAAGCTCAACTATCCTTGTAAAGTAAGCAAAGGATTTGCTCAAATGTTAGAAAGTTAGTTGTAGCATGCGAAACTACAGAGCAATAGTGTGAATCCAATCTTGCATAGCAACAAAGTATTCCAATTTTTTTTCAAAAAACAAATGCTTATTCTGCAAATTGGTTAAATAATAAATGCACGTCAAAGGATCCCATATTGTGAGTCAAAACACGGCTTTAAAGTTATAATAAGCACAAAGTACATGAAATTTGTTCTTGCAAATTGGAGATTCGAATTTACTATTCAGTGGCAGGGGAAGCAATAAATTCATATTCAATTGGGAGATTCGATTTTACATGAAAACTATGAGCTAAAAAAAGAATGTCTATTTGGCATCCATTTACTTAGGAAAGGATAAATTGAAAGGAAGAAGAAGAGGCAATAAAAGCAAACTAAAGTACAAGTAAAAGATCTTTTTTTTTTTTTTTTTTTTTTTAAGCTAAAAACCAATTAATAAGGTAAGGCGGGGAGCAATCCTATTCTGCATGCAATTCTTTTTCGTCAACGTAGCAGAGAGACTATGGGCCCGTTTGGTTTGTGTTTTCAAACAACATTTTTTAGTTTTTAAACAGTATTTCACGCATTTCAACACACTTTTTCACTCACACATATTTCAAAAAACTACAAACAACAATTTTTAAACTACTCGACCAAACATCCCCTATATTTTTCCCTTTTTCCCTCAAGTTTTCTCATAGGTATTGGGTTAGCAAGAAAAGTTTGTAGGAAATATTTTTAACTTTTTCTTGATGCACAATTTTGTTTACAAATGCGGAAGATTTGAAGAAAACCATTCCTTGCAAGAACGTAGTTAATGGTTTGATCCACACTTTTTCTTGCTAACCAAAGGAATAGAAAATTTTGAAAAACAGTGAAGTTTTTCTTTTCCTTTTATTGTCAATCATTCGGAGGCTTAACACAAACAGATTTTCTACCCCTAATATGGATCCTTTTCTGCAAGCACCCATTGAATTTTTCTAGCAGCTGCCTTGTGCTTGTCCCAAGCCCAAATTCAAAACTAGCTTGCTCCCCAACTCAATGAAGAAGTTTGAGTCCTGAACCTACCATAAACCCTAGACTTTATGATGCTGGGGAATCCATTCAAGTTGTAGTTTCCATAAACTCAAAGTTACTATAAAATTTGCCACAGATCTAGATTCAATGCCAAGTACAGTTCTTTACCGCTAAGCAAGGAAGTGCCTAACAAGCTAGACGTCTATTAGGAGTCGGACAACCTTTGTGCCATCCAGTTGGGTCTCAGACCGAATCCAGAACAGCATATCATTAGACGTCCTACTTAAGGAACCCTTTTCTTTGAAGTCTGGAATTGGGTAGCAATTTGTCTTCGCCACTCACGAATTGGAACCTGCATAGCAACCAAAAGAAATGTAAAACAAATCCATGTATAGTAGCTCCAAATTTCCAGTCAGTCAGCACCAACAAGTTTGGCTGACATGCTCAGTCATCCAATCACGGAATGGGTAATACTTGTTGCATACAAGCTGTTATACAGTTTTACACACCCTATTTTAGAACTGTGTAAAAAAGAGTTAACAGTTCGTCTATAACAAACACAACCTTCACGGAGCACATCAAAATAACAAACAAACTAAAGAACATAATAATACAATCCTTACAGCTGGGAAGCCACCATAATCTCCAGGTTCTTTGATATCCTTGGTGACACAGCTAATAGCAGCAAGCCGGACCTGCAACTCCATGTGAATAGATATCTTGTTTTCAACCCAACATTTTTACTCTCTAGTTGATGAAATGCAGCCCCATAGTAATTCTAAATATCTTAAGATTGAAGCCATGTGCACTCCATATGAACAAATTGAAAGAGCACAGAAGCACATTTTAAGTATGCGGGCGAAAGATGAACATTTCAGGGTTTTATGAATTCACTTCAGAGTTCAAACGAGTGCAGAAAAGGGAGTAAAAAACTAGTAAACCACAGCTTGGATGTGAAAATTCTAAAGCCAGATAAAGTTAAATAGTCTCCTCTCCTGACAAAATTTCCAATAAAATCAGATGTGAAAATATTTTAAATGGTTTATACATTATCACTACATTATGCTACAAAGACAGCCTTCTTTTAATTACAAAGTTGACTCCTTTTATACTGTCTAGCCAAAAAAAAAGTTTATACCTTCGATACAATGGAAACATGATCCCGAACAGCTACCCTTCCCCCCAAAGTTACGTAGTCTCCTATCCTGAAAAGAACATACAAGACAAAGTTGTAAATCTTAATTCTTGGAAAATTAACTTCTCCAAGTACTTATAAAGGGAAAGTTGGTTAAAGCTATTATACTAGGAACTTGATAAATAAATGAACAGTTGAAAAACATTGATTAAAAGTAACATACGTCACTGAACCCGCAATCCCAACTTGTCCACAAAGCATACAACCTCTCCCAATAACTACATTATGACCAATCTGCAATGCCAACAAGACTACAAATCACAAATTCCAGAATTAATTGAATACGAATCAAGAAGGCAAAAAACCAACCTGAACTAAATTATCTATCTTTGAGTGATCCCCAATTACTGTATCTCTCCAACTGCGTAACCAAATACGTGGTGGAATTATTACTCCAGCCTACAGCTTCAAGTTCAAACTGATACAGAAAATATGTATATGCACATGAACACACTATAAATGACACTCAAAAGCCATTACATGTCTCACCTCCCCCTGTCAATGCATGTATTTGCACCAATCTCCACATTGTTCCCTATCCTAGCATTCAGCATCTGAGAAGAAAAAACATGATGTCTAAAATAGGGTACTTTATTGCTGATCCAAGAAGGAACAAGAATACCCAAAGAAGACAATATAACTAGTTAGGTTATAAAAAAACTTTAGTATCACCAACCTGAGGCTTCTTCAACATGTTCCCATTCTCATCCACAAAAAACCCAAACCCTGCAGGTCAACAATGTGGCACTTGCTATCAGAATATAGAAATGGATTTATAATAAAAGCTCAATTTCACATTGAAAATAGTGTTGTTACCACAACAAATAACTCCTATAATTAAAGAAGTGTAAAGGGGAGGAAAAAATATTGGTATGTTGAAGGTTTAGTGTTGGGCCATTATTTAAAATTTAAGATTAAGGTCTTCAAGCAAGGAGCATTACAAGCAGCATAGGTGGCAAGAATTGAATAACAGGTAGCACCTAGCAGAACAGATGAAAAACTAAGATATATTCTACACTATTCCTCAGTAACCACATGTACCATGATACATATCAATAGTTCAGTACCAAGTCTGAAAAGTCATTTATCAAAAAAAAAAATGTTGAAAAGTCAATCACTTGATACATATCAGAGTCAGTAATATGCAAGGGAGAAAATTTGATATCAGTTAATAAAAAGACAACTAATGAACCAAGCTGATAGTTACCAAGCCTTACCATCTTGACCAATGCAAACTCCATTGTGGATTACACACGAATCACCAACAGTGCAATTAGTGAGTACAACATTATACCTGGAAAAAACACAGTGGTTTTGTTAAATGCCTATTAGGATAAATGTTTTTTTATAAGTAGAAGCCATATTAGTATAAATGTAAATGATTTATGGACTTAAATTTGATAAATTGAGCCATATGTGTACACAATACATGTGTATGCTCTTGCATTCACACATGCACACACCTAAAGAGTGCAGGAATAACAATGATCAGGCTTAGTGTCACAACCAAAGAAAACCACTAATAGCTACATTTGTGTTATACCCCAAGAAGACTAGTCAAGTTACAATTGGAGGATCTAGTAAAAGTTTATATAGCCTACATTAACGTAGCACACTTACAATTTGGGACTCAACACACATCCGTGCAACGCATATTATCATCCAATTTAATCAAATCCAAACAACCTAGCATATCACATTCAGGATTGCTGAAAACAAATCTGACATATAAGTTACCAGTCTACCATCATACACGAATTAATAGTCACAACTCAAACTAGCATAAGCACATAACCAGCAAGTTAACTTGCTTCATTCTTCACCTTTTTTTTCTTTTACAAGTATTCTTCACTTTGTTCATGTGTAAGACCAATTTTATTATTTTCCAATATTTTACAAATGAAAAGGGAACCAACAAAAAAAAAGGTTGGGGCACAAAAGTTGCTGCCCAATATTTCCAGATTATAATTTAAAGAATCAAACATTTTAAAATGTCCTCCTTTTTTTGTTTGATAAGTAACATGTTAAAATGTTCTTGTTATTCTGTATTTTCTAGGAAAAGGCAATGAACCTACAGGAACTTTTCATGATATTTCAAAAAATTCAGGGCTTTTAAGGAACTTAACCTTAATCAAGAAACCAAATCCATTAATTAAATACAAGAAAAGGGGTGAGGGAATGACTAATCAACACATTTTACTCTGCTTATCCATAGTGTGTCACTACATAATAAATCCCTCAGGAATTTTTTATTTTATTTTTAACTTTATTCTTAGTGCACATAGGCTTCAGTGAAACTGAAAAGACGAATGAGCAGTGAAGACTACCATACGATATAAAGATCACAGTAACACCACATTGGAATTATACCAAATTAGTTGCAATATCTCTGTTGCTGCATAAAGAAGAAACTTCACCCTATTTTTGTCAATTGGCCGATTGCAACAGAAGGTCCAATAACAGTCCCTGATCCAATATGAACATATGCACCAACAACAGATTTTGGATGAACTATGGCACCCATCTCTATTAGTGCTGTTGGGTCAATGCAAGCCGACTTGTGGAAAGTTCCACCACCATTATGCCATCTTTGAAACTCTTGGTAACGTACTCCAGGACTATCCTCTAATCTTAGAATTCAAGGCATGTGAGTATGTGACATAGTGACAAATGCCAGTTAATGTAAGTCATTGAACTAAAACCACATGAACTTCAATAATGCATGCTTATAAAATTCTTTTAAAAAATCAAAATAATTCTAAGCCCAAAAAACAAAGAAAATTTAATAAGGACAGTTGACATCATACTGAAATGAAAACATTGCAAATAAACTTCATAACCCATGTCAACAAAGCAACATAGTCTTTTGAATTTCAGTAAAAATCAATCATCATTCATTAAAAAGACCTCAAGCTAAACTATTATTA
Organism: Quercus suber; assembly: GCF_002906115.3. Classification (NCBI taxonomy): domain Eukaryota; kingdom Viridiplantae; phylum Streptophyta; class Magnoliopsida; order Fagales; family Fagaceae; genus Quercus; species Quercus suber. The sequence continues at coordinate 566,721 of NW_027069686.1, read as the reverse complement.
CATTACAATATATAAAACATTTGCATTTACTGGGGAGGTTTTTAACACAACAACATAAAATGTGGTCAGCGCCTAGCATCTCAATGATCTCGTAGTAACTGTAATGCACTTAGCAATATTAGACTACGCGCTGTGCTTAATGTTTTTGGACAATGCCTAAGCTCACTTCTCAACAAGCCTTCACCGTGAGTATTTCCCCCTTTTTTTTTTCTTTATAAAATTCATACACGCATTCATTATAAGCTCAATCAACAAAAACGCATATCAAGCATCTACAACGTAGTATATAGCAAGACATGTACTAGTCTCTAACCGGGTTTACTCTCACAGATATTTTCACAAACAGTTCTAGTGCAAAAATAAATAAATAAATAAATAACTTCAACCTCACAGTTCAACAAGACGCACCAGAAGTATCAGAGGAATCACCAGACCCAGTTTGGCCAGCGCCAACAGAGAAGCTGCAACGACTAGTGCCATTAGTCCACGGAGATAAAGCATGAATATAGGCCCTTTTGTTCAAGGACACGAGGTGAGACATTGCAAATTTTTTAACAGTGAGTGCCATGGCTGAGAGAAGAATGGGTCTTATTACGTTGTTTTATGTATTATTATTATGTACTTGTGTTATGTAATGTGAGTTGAAAGTTGAATTTCTGTTTGGGAAATGGGAAAGAACGAGGGTGCCTCGGCTTGTCTGCTACTGAACTCTGAAGATTCAGGTACGGACAGAGACAGAGGGGGCATTCTCGTTATTCCAACTAGGTAATAAGGGTAGTTCGGTCTACCACGTGATAATGTATTCGACGGAAGGTTGTTGCACACGTGTGCTTCCATCCGGCATATAATTATAAGGTATTTTGGTCATTAAATATTTAAGTTGTGTTAAAACATTTTGGTAAGCTAAATAATTATCATATCAGTTTAGATTTTTAGCTAAATTAGTTCAATAAAATTCAATTTTGTAGTTTCTTTTTTTTTTTTTTTTTTTTTGAGGAAATTCAGTTTTGTAGTTTAGCTATTTTAAAAAATAAAATAAAAATTTACACATACATCAAATTAGATATTCCTTCTTTTACTTCATTAAATATTTATTTTTTGTTTCCCAAATATCAATCACCAAAGACCCAACCCCTGCCACACGTAGCCATGGTCAAACCAAATAAGCTAGCCACCACCGGAGATGATAGATTTGGCTACTAGCTAAAATAAACTCCGATCATTTACACAAATCACTAGCCTAGACTGGAGATGAACAAAACACAACACCACCAGTCAACCGTAGCACGACACCACCATATACAACGAAACCCAAACACAATCATACGAAAAACACCCAGACACTCACATTAAACAAATAGATCCAAAAATTTTGATTTGCACAAGTTGTAGAAGACATATTTGTTGGGAGAAGATTGAGTCGTTGGAACAATTTGAGGCTAGAAGCCCCAATAATGCCACTGCTCCACCAACTACCATAACCCAGCGGATTTGCTCTGATCTGTGGCTTACTATGAGAGAGAGAGAGAGAATTATCTCGCCACTAGTAAAGAATTATGTTCATTGTTTACTTTTTTTTAATAGTTAATTTGTTAAGTATACATGAGGTTTTCAGGGTGTTTAGTAATAATTTTAGCATAAAAAATATTAATCAACTTGATGAAAATGCTCTTAGGTCTATGAAATTATTAGGCTGGTCATTCAGATTTTTTTTTTTTTTTGAGTGGGACAAAACTTTGGAAATAGAATATATTAAAAAATTTCAATTAAATCGTTAATTAATATAAAATGCACACAAATGTTATTATTTTTAAGGACAATTAAATTCAATGCAAATATGTATTTGAATTTAATTGATCAATTTAATGTACTGCACTTAATTTTTATCTTATTTTTTGGCCCTTGGGCGAATCCCTAGATATTCATATCAATAATTCTATTTACACGCAAAATTCACACATTTTTTTACTATTGTTGAGGAAGCACATTATTGGTGTATAATAAAAGCAGTGTTAGTGATGGACTACATGAAAGTAACAATGCACTAATCAAAGCTTGCCACATGACTTGTGATGTTTTTGTTGTTTTGTTTTTGTTTTTTATTTCCAACATTAATTGTTTATATTCACATACTCACCCCACCACCAAAAAAAATCACATACTCAAAGAGTGGATGTGCCTACATGTATTGACCGCTAATTGGATGAGAAATAATATTTAATTTTCAAATAAGTTGTGATGAATTGTTACTTTTATATATATATATATATATTTTTAAATTGAGTATTTCTTTTATAGAAGAAAATCAGCTCATATTATTGAAGCAAAGTTAGCCAACATCAGTTAAAATTACATTATTAATGTGTGAATGAACATCTTCTATCCACAAAGAAAACCCGCTAACATTTTAGTATGTTTAGCAAGATTATGAGCAACAAAATCACTTTGTCTACAAACATGATTAAATTAATAGAACAAAATGAATATGTTATAAGCTTTGCCTCAACAATAAAATCACCATATAAGGAGAATGAGCCTTCAATTACTACTCATAGCTTTGATGATAATCTCTGTATCCCCCTCTAAAATAATGAAAGAGAGGCTGAGTTTTGTTTGAATTGAGTATTATAAACGGTACCATTAAGTTTATTATATAATTTGTATAAATTAATGTGTCATTGAATTGACTAATCTAAGACTGAATCTTGTCGTATTTTAAAGAGTAATATATGAAGGGGAAAAAAATGATTACGCTTATGTTGTATGATTCGGATTTCTAAGCTTGATTGCTTGAGATGTAAATGAAACTCTTCAACCTAGGAATCTACAATATTTAATATTTGGAATTTATTTATAAACGTGAAAAGACTTTTAGTTTTGCTATCATTATTTGTGTAACTAATTAATGATGTTCGCCTCATGAGGCATGATTTTTAGTGCTATGTACCAGTCATTGGGATGGAAGATTACTTCACATCCTCTACGGTATGCTCTCGTCTCAAGCTAAAACGAACCAGTCACCCCTTGCTAGTTCTTCTTTATCGGGTTGTTAGTTTTGTAGTATTTCACTATTTTTTTAACTGGTGTTTCCAATTAATTGGTTAGAACTTGAAAATCTCGAAGTTGTTGTGATTATTGCTTGAGGCCAATAAAATAGGGCCGTTTGGTAATATTATTTTAGTGATATTGTTTATATTTTTTTTAAATATGTATGGGTGAAAAAATGTGTAAAAATTATAGTTCCAATTTTTAATGAAAAAATTGTTGAAAAGTAAAATTTGTGAATTCTATAAACGGTGAAAAGGGCTGAAAAGTCAAATATATACTGCTATTGTTTATAAACAGTAAATCTGAAACGCCTGCTGCAGCAGACCAAAAAAGAAAAAAAAAAAAAGGCTGGATCTAAACAGAAAGTTAATATATATTTTCAAAAACACCTTCCTTGAAACTAGCTACCTCTCATTTTTTATTCATATGGCTAAGATTGTTTTAAACTACAAGAAAATTTCCCCTTGTCCGTCATTGTTATCTTCTTAGCCTCCCCGGCCCACTGGATGCAAATCACAGTTATAGACCTAGGACTAGCTATCATTGAATATTTGCTTCCTCCCAGTTTTTTATTCATATGGCTAAGATTGTTTTAAACTACATGAAAATTTTCCCTTGTCCGTCATTGTTATCTTCTTAGCCTCCCCGGCCCACTGGATGCAAATCACAGTTATAGACCTAGGACTAGCTATCATTGAATATTTGCTTCCTCCCAGTTTTTTATTCATATGGCTAAGATTGTTTTAAACTACATGAAAATTTTCCCTTGTCCGTCATTGTTATCTTCTTAGCCTCCCCGGCCCACTGGATGCAAATCACAGTTATAGACCTAGGACTAGCTATCATTGAATATTTGCTTCCTCCCATTTTTTATTCCTATGGCTAAGATTGTTTTAAACTACATGAAAATTTCCTCTTATCGTCATTGTTATCTTCTTAGCCTCCCGGCCCACTGGATGCAAATCACAGTTATAGACCTAGGACTGGCTATCATTGAATATTTGCTTTCATAGGTCAATAATGCATTATTTTTTATTATTTTCCACAAATTGTTAAGTTGAATTTAGAATAAGGATTGACTTGATTTTGGCCTAAGACTCCAAGAAGAAACTAAATTAAATTATTAAGAGCTCCAACTCTCCAAGAATGAATTTTTGTACCTAGCCTAAGGTGTAACAGAGAGAGAAAGTAGCTCCCTCCCATTTTCTATTCATATGGCTAAGATTGTTTTAAACTATGAGAAAAATTTCCCCTTGTCCGTCATTGTTATCTTCTTAGCCTCCCCCACTGGATGCAAATCACAGTTATAGCCCTAGGATTAGCTATCATTGAATATTTGCTTTCATAGGTCAATAATGCATTATTTTTTATTATTTTCCACAAATTGTTAAGTTGAATTTAGAACAAGGATTGACTTGATTTTGGCCTTAGAACTCCAAGAAGAAACCACACTTTAATTAAATTAGTAAGAGACTCCAACTCTCCAAGAATGGATTTTTGTACCTAGCCTAAGGTGTAACAGAGAGAGAAAGTCCTTCAGGGTCTCAGCAACTACGTATTGAGAGATTTTCGTTTTATCATTATCATGGTACAAACATTCAGAAAGTAAACTATGATTCATTCCCGTATAGTTCCTAAAGTCATTCAATTGCATATGCTCTTTGTCTTCCTTGCCCTCCTATGGGATCTGGCCTATGCTGACCCTCCATATCCCAATTGTTCAATCACTGGTAACTATACAGTTACTAGTTCATTTCAGAATAATCTTAACAATATCCTCCATTCTTTATCCTCGAATGCTTCCATTTCCAAATTCTACAATACATCCACTGGAAATGACGTACACGAATAGAGTTTATGCCTTATGGCCTCTACATGTGCCTTGACTATGTTACTAGTGAAAGCTGCGGCGAATGCATAACGGAGGCTTTACGAGATATCTTAAAGCTTTGTCCAACTGGTTTAGAACTTGAAAGTCTCGAAGTACTTATGCTTATTGCTTGGTGTCAATGAAATATTTTTCAAAGTCAGAGACAACCTATGGAACACTTAATTTATATTTTCAAACATGCACCTTGACTGTTTTATGCTACTAGAAAAATTTCCCTTGACTGTCATTGTTAAAAACCGATGACATATCAACATCCTGTAGTTAAGAAACAAATACCGTAGAATAATATAAGAAATAAAAGTCCCATTGGATGCAAATCACAATTGTAGCTCACTAGCCCCTGGATTAGCTATCATTGAATATTTGCTTTCATAGGTCAACAAAATGCTTCTTTTTTCTTTTTTTTTTTTTTTTTTTTTTTTTTTTTTTTTTTTTTTTTTTTTTTTTTGCAATACAGTCAACAAATTGGCAAACCTTGAATTTAAAACAATGATTGACTTGATGTTGGCCTAGGAGCTCTAAGAAGAAATTGATCATTGATTAAATTTGAAGAGAAAGGGGGAAAAAAACAGTTACTATGTGTATTCGGTAAAAATTAAAAGACCAGCTTATTTTAATATTTAGCTTATTTTTTTTACTATTCATGGGCTCCACTGCACTTTTGTTACTATTCATGAGTCCTACTATACTATTTCAACCAATTTTTACTTTTATTTATAATACTTTCAACAAAAAAATTTTAATTTCAACAAAATAAGTGGATCTCAAACAAACCTTATATATAAATAACTAGAAAGATTTCAGATGTCCATTATTTCGATGTAAAACGCTCAGAAAGTGAAATATGGCTCAATTCCACATTGTTCTACCAAAAGTCTTTCAATTGCATATGCTCTTTGTCTTCCTTGCCCTCCCATGGGATCTGGCCTATGCTGACCCTCCATATTACAATTGTTCATACAGTGGTAACTATATAGTTCCTAGTCCATTTCAGAATAATCTTAACAATATCCTCCATTCTTTATCCTCGAATGCTTCCATTTCCAAATTCTACAATACCTCCACTGGCAATGGCACAGATAGAGTTTATTTTCTCTACATGTGCCTCGACTATGTTACAAACGAAAGCTGTCACGACTGCATAACTACGGCTTCACACGATATGTTGAAGCTTTGTCCAAAACCAACAGAAGCAGTGGTATGGGAGGAGATATGTCTATTGCGCTACTCCAACAAAAGTTTCTTTGGCATATTAGACGTCACAGGAAATATGCTCTTAGATAACGAGAAGTTTAATTCACAACCAGAAGAGTTCAAATCTATTATGAACGTGACATTGAATACGCTTGCTTATCGGGCAGCTTTCAATCTTTCAGCTAACATGTATGCTACTGGAGAAGCAGCCGTTCAAGACAAAACACTCTATGCTTTAGTACAGTGCACTAGAGACCTGTCTGCCAATGACTGCAATTTATGCCTTCAGAGTGCTACAGCAGATATTTGAGGATCTACTATTACTCCGTTGGTGCAAGACTTCTCAGTCGTAGTTGCTTCTTGAGATATGAATTGTATTTCTTTTATGGAGGCACATCTAACCCTTCACAACTGGGAGGTAAGTTTTTGCAAACAATAACACCAATTTCGATATGTATATATTATAATATTCACTAGTGATAATTAATAACGAGCTGCAAATGATGGCTTTCAAATGCAGTTATTGGTCTAGTTATCATTATCGCTACGGTTGCACCAGCATGCTTGGCTGTAATACTTCTGGGTTCCTATGTTTATTGTCATGGGAGGAATAAAAATGGTAACAAGAACATGTGATTATATATTGGCTAAATTATTTATTTTTGTCCTCTTAAAATTTGGGTTAGTTCGATTTTGGTACTTTGATATTAGAAAGTTAGGATTTTGGTCCCAAATTATTATTATTTTTTTAAGTAACAAGTTTGTTGCTCCACTTCCGAGGGCAGTTCTACTTTGGTCCTTCAAATATGAGATTGGTTCGATTATGGTCCCTAAAATATTGTTTGTTTGAGTCGATCCCTTAATACTGAAGGGCCTCAATATCCTTTTAGTCATGCAAACATAAAAATAGATGAAATGACCAAATAATTTGCTTCTTTAAATTTTAGGGACCAAACCCATATGCTTTAAATTAAGAGACCAAAATTGAGCTACACCAAATTTAGGGATTAAAAGTATAATGTCACCTTATATTTATTGCTAGTTTTGCTCTACCATTTTCTACTTTAAAAAAAAAAAATTATGATAATGATTTTTTTTTTCCAATTCAGGGAAGAAAGAAATTTTAGAACAAGGAACGGTTCAAATAATCAGTGATACCAGTCTCTTAGACTTCCATCACCAGCATTTTCTACGAAGATATGAATCAAAATCTCAAGAATTCCCTCATTTTAATTTGGCATCTATACAAGTAGCTACCAACAACTTTTGCGATTTAAATAAACTTGGACAGGGTGGCTTTGGCCCCGTTTACAAGGTAATAGCATTTCTTACAAACTAATACCAATGATAATTACAATAAGGGAATAACAGCCCATCCTTGATTTCTAATTTTATATTTTTTTAATTAAAAAAGAAAAAGAGACTCATATGTGTGGTCACTGTCCAATTCACTTAAACCACCCACATTACATCTTGAAACATTAAGCATTTCACTTTTATGTTAGCCAGCTGAACCGACAAATGATCTATTATAGGGTCTACTAAGTGATGGAAAGGAAGTGGCAATTAAGAGGCTCTCATGCTACTCTGAGCAAGGTTTAGAGGAATTCAAGAATGAGGTTCTATTGATAATGAAACTACAACACAAAAATCTTGTAAGGCTTCTGGGTCTTTGCGTAGAAGGAGGAAAAGCTACTTGTTTATGAATTAATGCCCAATAGCAGCCTAGATGTCATTCTCTTTGGTACGTTTCCTGACAACTTCCTATTTTCTTACTTAAATTGACTCTTGAATTAACTTTGTACATATTCAGGAATAACAACACATAGATGTTGTTATATTAAAAAGCAAAAATGACTTCTCTGAATTTCTTTCCATTTTTTATGGTTAAGATCCAAGGAAACGTGCACAACTCAATTGGAGGAGACGTCTTAATATTATAATTGGAATTGCACGTGGAATTCTTTATCTTCACGAGGATTCTAGACTTAGAATTATTCATAGGGACCTAAAAGCAAGCAATGTGTTGTTGGACTATGACATGAACCCTAAGATCTCAGACTTTGGAATGGCAAGGATCTTTGTAGGAAGTGAAGGTGAAGCTAATACAGCTAAAATAGTTGGGACATAGTGAGTAAGCTGCTTTCTAAATTTTCGATTTCATTTAGAGTCTATTGGATGTTTATAGTGATGCACTCTTTCTTAGGGGGAAAAAAATCATACCATGCCATATATTTTGATTACACTTATGTTAAAAATAAATAAATAAATAAAAAATCCTTGGCATGTAAAAATATTCTTACATTTATGTTGACCAGAAACAAAATTCATACCATGCCTATTTAAGTTTGCTTAATCCGTACATTAATTTTTGTTTACACAAAGATAGCCTAAGTGAAGGCTCTAAATTTTTTACATTTTGTGCCATATTTGCAAATGAAAGAAAGCGGAGTGTATGAGGCTTATAGGTATTACTCCCAAGCAATGAGAAGGCCCTACCCCTACGTGATATATATGCTTTCACTTACTCCTAATTCTAAATGATAGTGTGTCTTTTATTATTTAATTTTGTACTACCGGTTAATTATTTGTTATCTTTAAATATATAGCGGATATATGGCTCCGGAATATGCTATGGAAGGATTATATTCTATTAAGTCTGATGTATTTAGTTTTGGAGTACTCTTGCTTGAGATCATAACTGGGAAAAGAAATGCTGGCTTCCATCAATCAAAACGTGCTCCCAGCCTCCTAGAATATGTAAGTTTATTTGTTTCAAGTCAAGACTACTTGTGAGGCTCACATTGCAGTCAAAAATTGTCAAACACGTTGAATCATGGTGCAGGCATGGAAACTTTGGAATGAAGGAAAGGCATTGGAGCTAATGGATCCTTCATTGATTGACTCATTCAATCGAGATGAATTTCTAAGATACGTACATATTGGACTATTGTGTGTTCAAGAAGATGCGCGTGATAGGCCAACAATGTCAGCTGTGGTTGTAATGTTGAAAAGTGAAACTGTCACTCTTAGCCAACCTGAACGACCTGCCTTTTCTATGGGGAGATTCACTGATAATAGCGCAACAGGTCCCGATCTGTCTACGGCTTATCAATTTCCAATATTGAGCCACGGTGAAGGATTCATAAATTCGAAGCTTCATTAATGCCTTATCATTTGTGTTGTATAGAAATAAAAGTCTCTATTAGCTTGTAATTGACTTTATAATATATGTCATTTATAGTTGGTCATGTTAACAAATGTCTTTAGGGTAATTGTTATTTGTTAATAAACTATAATAAAAAAGTTATAACACCACTTTTATAAGAAATATAAAAAACTATCAATAATTATTATTTTATCATTCTCTCAATAAAATGTTTCTAAAAATAGCTCATAAATCAATGCCCTAAGGGCATTGGTTAACATTACCCTTTATGGTTTATACTTTATACATGTAAACGTATAAGATGTGCTGAAAATGTAAATATTAATAATAATGTAACATCCTTTTTTCTTAAACATAAGAAAATGGAATTTTATCAAAAGTTGCCAACATTATATTGAGAATGAAATAGTTTCTCTTTCTACACAATTTTTTTCTCCCAAAGCATCATTGAAGTAGACTGAGTGGACCAAAGTGAATCGGATAGACCTAGATGTGCTATGCTGATATTATATAGCAGAGTAGTAACAAACTAACAATAAATCATACACTACAACTTTAAGATATTATATAGATTTGTAGTGTAAATATTGGATTTGTTATACTATATTGTCAATTGAAAGTGATTTCAACTTTTGAGCCCCCTTGAATTCCAAAGAAAAATAGACTAGATTTTCATTTCAAATTAGCAATTACATAGCATCCGAGAATCGGTCATAGATTTCAATTAAATATTTAGAATCTAAGAGCATTTACATCAAAGTTATGAAAATTGCTGAAAACTCATTTTAGCTCTTATCTCCTCAAAAACCCATTCACATCAAGGTTGTCATACTAAAAAAATTGACAACCTAGCTACAATAAAACTGCCATTTTTGGCAATTTACTATATAAAAAATACTTTTTTTATTAGGTGGTTGGTGTTCTTGGCTGCGGTAGAGATTGGAGAATGGCGATCTTGGTTGGGGTCAACGTGGTCGGCATTCCAGTGATTTACATATCTATGGTTTTGAAATTATATATTTTGATTATATATTGAATTTGGCCCAATATAGTGAGTCTTTTAGCTAAATATTGCTAAATTTAAAACATATTTGCGTTACAGGTACTATTCCAAGTTATTTAGGAAAATGAGGAGAGAGATTGAATTTCGGCAACACTGTTGCCGAAATTCAACAAAGAGTAGGAGAGAGAATGAGAAAAAGGAGGAAAGAGAAAATCTTAATTTCGGTAACAGTAAACCTTGAATTTCAGCAACAGTGTTGCCGAAATTCATCTACCCAATTTTCCTGTGCCTACCCGGATGTGTGAGTGTGAGAAGTGCAATAATGGGTCCGTTTGGATAACACTTATTGTTGCTGAAAATTGCTAAAAACTGATTGTTGCTGAAAACACTGTAGCAAAATAATTTTTAAATATGTGAATAGTGTTGTGGGACCCACTTTTAATATTAAATATTGCGTGAACAGTGCGTGAACAGTGCATGAACAGTGTGTGAACAATGCGTGAACAGTGAATTTTGTCCCCAAAATCAAAAAAGCCGGCCAAAAAAAAAAAAAAAAAAAAACTTCATTGATTGACTCATTCAATCGAGATGAATTTCTAAGATACGTACATATTGGACTATTGTGTGTTCAAGAAGATGCGCGTGATAGGCCAACAATGTCAGCTGTGGTTGTAATGTTGAAAAGTGAAACTGTCACTCTTAGCCAACCTGAACGACCTGCCTTTTCTATGGGGAGATTCACTGATAATAGCGCAACAGGTCCCGAATGTCGCTCTGTCTACGGCTTATCAATTTCCAATATTGAGCCACGGTGAAGGATTCTTAAATTCGAAGCTTCATTAATGCCTTATCATTTGTGTTGTATAGAAATAAAAGTCTCTATTAGCTTGTAATTGACTTTATAATGTATGTCATTTATAGTTGGGTCATGTTAACAAATGTGTTTAGGGTAATTGTTACTCCCTCCGTCCCATTTTTTTGTCCTCTATTTCATTTTGGGATGTCTCAAAATATTGTCCTGTTTCTAAAAATAAAAGTCATTAATTTACTAATGTTGCTATTATAACCCTATTAATTTACTAATTCAATTTTTTAATAAATTTTTTTATAGGTAGTTTTGGAAACTTATACATTTTTAAAAGATAGGCAAGACAATAAATGATGTTCCCTTAAAAAGTTTGACTTTTCAAACAGGACAAAAAAATTGGGACGGAGGGAGTATTTGTTAATAAACTATAATAAAAAGGTATAACACCACTTTTATAAGAAATATAAAAAACTATCAATAATTATTATTTTATCATTCTCTTAATAAAATGTTTCTAAAAATAGCTCATAAATCAATGCCCTAAGGGCATTGGTTAACATTACCCTTTATGGTTTATACTTTATACATGTAAACCTATAAGATGTGCTGAAAATGTAAATATTAATAATAATGTAACATCCTTTTTTCTTAAACATAAGAAAATGGAATTTTATCAAAAGTTGCCAACATTATATTGAGAATGTGACATAATTATCAATGAAATAGTTTCTCTTTCTACACAATTTTTTTCTCCCAAAGCATCATTGAAGTAGACTGAGTGGACCAAAGTGAATCGGATAGACCTAGATGTGCTATGCTGATATTATATAGCAGAGTAGTAACAAACTAACAATAAATCATACACTACAACTTTTAGATATCATATAGATTTGTAGTGTAAATATTGGATTTGTTATACCATATTGTCAATTGAAAGTGATTTCAACTTTTGAGCCCCCTTGAATTCCAAAGAAAAATAGACTAGATTTTCATTTCAAATTAGCAATTACATAGCATCCGAGAATCGGTCATAGATTTCAATTACATATTTAGAATCTAAGAGCATTTACATCAAAGTTATGAAAATTGCTAAAAACTCATTTTAGCTCTTATCTCCTCAAAAACCCATTCACATCAAGGTTGTCATACTAAAAAAATTGACAACCTAGCTACAATAAAACTGCCATTTTTGGCAATTTACTATATAAAAAATACTTTTTTTATTAGGTGGTTGGCGTTCTTGGCTGCGGTAGAGATTGGAGAATGGCGATCTTGGTTGGGGTCAACGTGGTCGGCATTCCAGTGATTTACATATCTATGGTTTTGAAATTATATATTTTGATTATATATTGAATTTGGCCCAATATAGTGAGTCTTTTGGCTAAATATTGCTAAATTTAAAACATATTTGCATTATAGGTACTATTCCAAGTTATTTAGGAAAATGAGGAGAGAGATTGAATTTCGGCAACACTGTTGCCGAAATTCAACAAAAAGTAGGAGAGAGAATGAGAAAAAGGAGGAAAGAGAAAATCTTAATTTCGGTAACAGTAAACCTTGAATTTCGGCAACAATGTTGCCGAAATTCATCTACCCAATTTTCCTGTGCCTGCCCGGATGTGTGAGTGTGAGAAGTGCAATAATGAGTGAGTGCCCAAAAAAAAAAAAATTAATTGTGACAATAGTATTGCCCGGAAAAAAAAAAAAAAAAAAAAAAAAAAAAAAAAAGTGAATGCCAAAATCTGGGGAAGAATTAAAGAAAAATATAATGTGTTACGTACGCAATATTTTTACAATAAATCACAGGTAACTAGTTATTGTTAGTTCAAATTTAAATTTGACATTGAGATTACTATTTTAATTTAACAATAACAACAAGTAACAACCTAATACTTAAAATTTGTTATAAAATATTGTAAAAATTGTGTGCACTTATTATTTCTTAAAAAAAAAAGTGTAATGATTTGCCGAAAATTTTGTGGCAATTGTGGCTTGCCGAAAATGGAAGGAAAAAAAAAGTTTCAATGGGTTTGTGGCAATTTTTTTTGGCAATTGTGGCAATGTCATTGCCGAAAATGGAAAAATAAAATAAAAACTTTTTTTTCCTAATTGTGCAATGGTATTGCCGAAATAGTGGGGGAAATTTTCCCCACAATTTCGGCAATGGATTGCCACAATTGGGAAAAAATTGCCGAAATTCGGCAATGCCATTACCACAATTAGTAAAAAAAATTCCCCCAATTTCGGCAATGCCATTGCCACAATTGGGAATTTTTTTTTTTTTTTTACTAATTGTGGCAATGGCATTGCTGAATTTCGGCAATACCATTTGGAAAAAAAGTTTTTATTTTATTTTTTCCCAATTGTGGCAATGGCATTGCCATAATTGTGTGTAAAATTTTTCCCCCACAATTTCGGCAATACCATTGCCACAATTAGGAAAAAAAAGTTTTTATTTTTTTTCCATTTTCGGCAATGACATTTCCACAATTGCCCAAAAAAAATTGCCACAAACCCATTGAAACTTTTTTTTTCCCTCCCATTTTGCAAGCCACAATTGCCACAAAATTTTCGGCAAATCCATTACACTTTTTTTTTAAAGAAATAATAAGTGCACACAATTTTTACAATATTTTACAACAAATTCTAAGTATCAGGTTGTTACTTGTTGTTATTGTTAAATTAAAATAGTAATCTCAATGTCAAATTTAAATTTGAACTAATAATAACTAGTTACCTGTGATTTATTGTGAAAATATTGTGTACGTAACACATTATATTTTTTTAATTCTTCCCCAGATTTTGGCACTCACTTTTTTTTTTTCCCAGGCAATACCATTGCCACAATTACTTTTTTTTTTTGGGCACTCACACATCCGGGCAGGCACAGAAAAATTGGGCAGATGAATTTCAGCAACACTGTTGCCGAAATTCAAGGTTTACTGCTGCCGAAATTAAGATTTTCTCTTTCCTCCTTTTTCTCATTCTCTCTCCTACTTTTTGTTGAATTTCGGCAATAGTGTTGCCGAAATTCAATCTTTCTCCTCATTTCCCTAAATAACTTGGAACAGTACCTATAACGCAAATATGTTTTAAATTTAGCAATATTTAGCCAAAAGACTCCAACATAGTAGACGGGGTATGGGATTGAAAAGTGAAATGATGATGCTGAGGTGGTTGTAAGTAATAAACCTGAATCAAAAATTTGCCAACCCAAACCACAGTTCAAGCCCCATTGTTTGCATCACTCCTTTAATAAAGTAGCAATGCATTTAGCCCAAAGGTGTTCCAATCAAATTCGTCTAGTATTGTTATCAATGGGTTCCGTTGGTCATGGATGGGGTGGGTATGGGTTTGCTGGATTGAGAAAGTAGAGTGTGAGTTTGTTGGAAGCTCTTGCACCAGAGAAGAGAAAGAAACATATATTGAAGAATAAAAAAAAGAATATTTAAATGAAGTGGTAATATATATATATATATATTTTAAAAGCTCAAAAGTGTAAAACACTATAGTTTGTTTAGACCTCCAATTCCTAATTATGGTTTGATAAATTTTAATCTAAACACATTTGATGTCGAATATACGTGATTAGAAAATTAATTTATCGAAGCACTCAACAATTGCATGGATGAACAAATAAGTGTAACGCTAAAATGGAAAGGGCAGTGGATAAAATAATAGCAAACCCAATATAACACGGCAATGTGTTATCGAAGAGGAAACCAAAGAACTCGGCAAAAAACCTCTCCGCGATCCTCCAAATAAAAATGATCCACTAGTGAATAAGTTGGAGTACAAGGATAACAAAAAGACCTTCCAAACCTAATCTACCCAAAGTACTTGAGCCCTCCAAGTTTCAGCTACCAACAAACTTCTCGGAGTCTTGTCTTCACTAACTTCTCAGAATTTTATTTTTTGTTTCTTTTCTTCTCCTTGACACATGATAAGAATAATAACCATACTAAAATCTCTATATTACAAGTCAGAGCTCTATAATACATTTACAAACAACAACTTAAATCATGTGCCTCTAAATAACGCGTGAATATATTTCAAAGCTCAAAATGGATTAGACAAAAACACAATCCCTTCTAGAATACACAACTTCAACATTGAAGCTAGGCTTACCACGCCTAAGGCTAACAAACCCCAAGTACCCAACCTCCAATAGAATTAATTATAACCTCGTAAAACTTTGTAAGATTGAGTCACCAACCATTTATGGCACAAGTCTTCGAATTTAATATAACACTCCAATCTCCACCAATAAACTAAGCTCCATGTCCGATGTGTAGCTAATTTATCTGTAAAACTATTGGAGATTGGGATGAAAACACAGTAAGTAGCATAACTAATAGGGGTGGGGAAAATGCAAGTTTCATGATAATGGAACAAAACATGTTATTCGTTGGGAATTTCAATGAAAATCCAGCAAATTTAGTTTCATTGGTAAAATGACAAGAATGATTAAAACTATGCAGCGTAAAGCTTTCTCGAAATATCTCAACATGAAACTACATACTATATATTGTGAGCTATCAAAACACCATTCCAAAAATTAAAAATCCAACCCAAGGCAATGTGACAATACCGTCACAAAGACAGAACTCATCGCCGTCACAAAGACGGGTATTAAGATACCAATGTCACAAAGATTATAGTATCTAGCAAGGTAATCAACAAGTAATCGCATGTCATGGCACAAGGGTAAAAACAACATATAGCTCACAGTTAAATGAAATTGAAACTCATAGTTTGTTTCCAAGTAGTTTCATAAAACCTTTTAATATCCAAGCATTTCACAAAGTTCTCAAATTTTCCAAAATCATTTCTTGTCACTAAGATTTTCCATCAATTTCCCAAATATCACAAGTCAAGATAGAATTTGCAAATAATGCAATAAATCCATAAAATTCATTCCCAAGAATTTTATAAAAGATGCTTATCTTTTCTATGCTAACAAATCATGCATTTTTCCATATGCATTACCAAATATGATGCACTTTTCATAAATAGTCATATATAATAGGGTCACAAAAATAACATGTGTTTGACCCAAAAATAACATTTATGCAACATGGTTATTTTTTAAAAATTCCATTAAAAAGCTACTTACCTTGAAAAGCCAACCAATTTTACCTTAACCGAGCACCACCACCTAAGCAAGCAATTCAATTACTAGTTCCATCACCAAGAATCTCAAAACCTAGAAACACAATGATCAAGTCTATCAATAACAAGGCCTATCACAAAGTACCTTCAAATTTGTCTCCATAGATCCAAAATGGTCCCCTAAAATCAAATCAAGGGCCTAAAGCCTAACTTGACTATCCCAAGGCACCCATTCCCAAGGGACATCAAACAAGCATACAAGTGATCTAAAGGAACATAACACAACCAAAGCATTTTAATACACTACTGTAAGTGATTAAACCAAACCATTATTACAATTAACTAAGCAAAACACATGTTAAAGAAAACGCAAGAATTTACAAGCCAACCCACTCGACAAAGGTTTCAAGTAAATTCCACAAAATCCTAACATACTCGTCATACTTTTAAGTTCACTACACAACAGGTCAGCCCTTTTGTAAAAATCGTTTGGCCCATGAAAAGATATCTGATTAACTTGAAATTGAATAGGGATAAGCTTTTATATGTGTAGTATGTACCATAAAAAATTTAGCTCAAAATAATTTTTCTATAATTTATTAAAAATCACGTATTGCAACTGACTCAAATTTATTAAAATCACGTTTTTAACCATGGAACCCCAAATGATCACCATTTGTAAAAACCCATAACTATTTAACAAATAAATCCACCAAATCAAAAGCCCATATACTCAAACACATATATATCACTCAAGTAGCTTAGATTAGGAAGAAATCTTACAACAACATGAAAAGCAACCAAAATGGTTAAGAGTTTTACCTTTAAAATTTGAGATAATGGAGGAGACCTAGAGGTTGCTATGTAGTTTTCTAGTAAATCTTGCTAGAAAGTGATGGTGGAGGGAGGCATTGATGGGAGAGCAATAGAGATAGAGATGTCTATGTATTTGTGTTTGTGACCGTGAGCTGTGCCATTCCACCTCAAAATCAATTGGTGATGAGGAAGATACATTCAAATATTTTATGGCATTCGACATCACATCACGCGGACCTGTTTTTAGAGTGGTTGTAAAGAGTCAAATTGTGGTCTCCCCAACAATCCCTCTCTCATAATGACACTCCTGTGACTTGAACCCATGACCTTGGCTTTGATACCATTTGTCGGACCATGAGTTGTGCTATTCCACCTCAAAACCAATTGGTGATGAGGAAGACACACTCAAATCTTTTATGGCATTCAACATCACACCACGCGGGCCTATTTTTAGAGTGGTTGTAGGGAGTCAAATTGTGGTCCTCCTAACAGTGTTTAAATGTGAAAGAAAATAAATAAGGGGAAGTCCTTAACTAGCCGACCAAAAGGGGGAGATATTTAAGACCCGTTTGGTTAGAGATTTCTAATATTGTTGTTTAAAATAATGTGAAAATTGTGGTTTAAAAAGTGTTGTGAAAACACGTGTTTACAATATTCATAAATTAAAAAAAAAATGTTTTTGGTACTATGTTTCAAGTAACATGTTTCAATGTGTAAAAAACCATAATTGTTTGTTTGGTATGTGTGTATTTTTTTTTTTTAAAGCTGACAAGTACAATACAAATTAATATTTTTTTATTTGAGGAGAGAAAGAAGTCAAATTATGTGTTATCTAATCAAGTGGGCCCCATAATTTTCATCATATTAACAAAAGTGTTATTGAGTAACGTTATTTGAAAACTGAAAACTGATCAGAAGAATATTCTAAATTAATGTTTAAACACCCTAAAATGAGTAGCATAACTCAAATATTCTAGTAAAAAACACTTTTACCAATTGCATTATTTTTTTGAGTCTATAGTTTTCAGTATTTAAATACTAAAAACTATAGTTCAAACGTCCTAACCAAATAGGCCTTAAAAAATTTGTGTGGTTGAGAGGAGTGGGGTAGGTGGTAATCTGCGGGCTTCTAAAAATCTGACTTCTATTTTATTTTTATTTTTTTCAAGTAGGCTGGGGCTTTACATTATATCTTTTGCGACTTCTTTCGGCCTAAGTAGTCATCCTATGTGCTAATATCTTTGGAAAATGGACAAAGATGTAGTTTCAGCTAAGCTTTTCTTAATTATACCTCTATTCATGCCCCTTATCCTTGCTAGTGCAGAACTTCTCGATATCTTTTGTCCCAATGATTCCGGAAGTTACACTCTCTACAGCCCATTTGAAAACAACCTCAAGCAACTTCTTGAGTCATTGCCTTCCAATACTTCAGTAACAGGTTTCTACCACACCTCTATTGGGGATAATCCATATACTGTCTATGGCCAAGCACTTTGTAGAGGGGATGTCAATTCCACAGTTTGTCAGACTTGCATATGGAATGCAAGCCAGGAAATCTTAACACAGTGTAAAAGTGAAGATGCAATGATATGGTTTGAACTTTGTCAAGTTCGCTACTCCTATCAGATGTTCATCTCCTTGATGGATTATACTGTAAAGTATCTGAATAATCTGGGGCAGAATTCATCAGATCCTGTTCTGGCTGTTCATTATAATGAAGTCCTAGCGTATTTATTCAATAACATCTCAACTGAGGCTTCCAATGATCCTTCTAAACGAATGTTTGTTACTGGGGAAATTAAACTTTCAACGGAAACAATTTATGGTCTTGTTCAATGTACCAGGGACATACCTGAAGATGACTGTAATAGTTGTTTGCTGTCTGCCTTAAGAGATTTTGAGACATGCTGCTTTTCTCTTCGAGGTGGAACTTTGCTTAGTAGAAATTGTAACATGAGGTTTGAGGCGTACCAATTCTACAGCGCCTCAAGTTTGATATTGACCTATCCAAGTTCCGAAGGTAAAGAAATACAATCTTGATTATTGCAACGCATTAATGCTGCCACCCACTTTAGAAAAGAGAAACTTTAATATCCTCTTGTCAATTTAAAATTAACTAATTTGGTAATAATTGTAATGTTGAAAAATTATTGTCATAGGTTATTATTCCCTTAAAAGGAGGAATCGGATGGTGGTAGTGATCACGTGTGTGCCACTGTTAGTTCTAGCAGTTCTCGGTGGGTCTTGTGCTGTTTATCATAGGCGGAAGAAGAGAACACAACCAGGTGAGTGTTATCTAAATGAATGATCATCATAAAATGTATTTCGGAATAACCAAAACGCCAAAACGCGCTATTACATGAGTTGGCAGGCCCCACTGGAGTTGAGATTACAGAAGATGGTGAATTGGTACAGGGTTCTGAAGATCTCCATTTCATGAGTCTGTCCACTATAAGCGCTGCTACAGATGACTTTACAGATTCGAATAAGCTGAGACAAGGTGGGTTTGGCCCTGTCTACAAGGTAAGACTTCTACATTTCCATGGGTCAAAACTAAGGACGCGGTTTAGAATCTTTAGATTAGATTCCCCTTTGTTTCTCTTTTTTTTTTTTTTTTTTTTTTCTTCTAATCTAAGGGGAAAAACTGTTTTTCCTATTTCACCTACTTTTGTTGTAAGCAAGCTTAATTATATATATTCAATTTGCTCAATTGCTTATGGAAAAGGGCTATTACTTACTACGTTAGATTATCTGTATTGGATGTTTAATTTATGTTAGCAGCTTCCTTTGAAACAAAACCCACTAAGAGCATCTTCAAAAGCCTTTTTAAAATTTTGCCTAATTTTTGCCTGTTTGAAGAATTATTTAACTTTTACTTATCAACTTTTTCAAATAAACTTTTCCACAGACTTTATATTATTTTCTCTATCCCATTTAAATATTATTTCTTCATTCTTTTTTATTCTTTTTTTACTATCATTTATTCTTTTTTTAACAACTATATTTTTCAATGAGAAGTGTTATGTTCACAATATTTTACACAATACTTTCACATCAAAATCTTATGTAGAAAGTTGTTGCTAGCTATAATTTAAACCCACTATTGAAATTATTTTTTTCTCACCAATATTAGCTAATTACTTTAAATTTATTGTAAAAATATTGTGAGAGTATTTCTAAATGTTCATTTCTTATTCTTTTCCTTTCTTTCAACCATACATTTCCTTTTCTTTTTCTTTTTCTTTTTTCTCCACCACACACATATCCCATTATCTCCATCTACCCTTCTTTTTCTTTTTCTGGTTCTTTCCAGATCAATTGTGTGGTAGCCTCCAGAACAGCAACATATCTTCATTTCTCCCTCTTTGTTTCTTTCTCTTTCTCTTACACACACACACACGCACACACAAATTTCTCTCCCTCTATCTCACACAAACAAATTCTCTCTCATACACACATAGATCACTGGCAGAGAAGTGGAGATCGGCGTTCTACACAGATCGGCGTTTTACATGGTTTTTTTTTTTTTTGGTTTGATTAGTTTTATTTTATTGCTTAGATTTCATTAGGCTTATAGGAAATATTGTTTTTGTGTTTCAAATCTTTCGATTGGGTTTTGTGTTTTTGTTTTGATTGTGGTAGGTTACCGTTGAGATAGAGAAGCACGAGAGAGGGAAGAATGAAAGAGAAAAGGAATGAGAGAGAAATAATTTTTTATTCAACCGGGAAATATTTTAAGGGAGGATATTGTTTAGAGGAGCTATAGTGATTGCTACAACGCTCTTCATTCCTGGAGAGCTACTGTAGCAAATCTAAAAAAAAAAAAAAATGGAGATGCCGAGTCTGTTGGAGGAGTGATTTTGTGTGAACAGTAGCTTTTGCTCTCCAAAATTTAGATAAAGCTAGCCTGTTGGAGATGCTCTAAGAGCATCTCCAATGGTATATGTAAAGGTAAAATATTTTCTATTATAGATAATGCGACCAAAAAAAGCCACTCCAATGGATTCTCTAAACTCTAAATATTTTTTGGCTCATAAACAGTAGCCAATCAAATCTGATGGGCTATTGTTTATTCTTCAAATATTTTTTTTATTATAATAATCAGGTGTTGAATAAAAAAAATTGGAAGATGTGTAGTTGTTAAGAAAAGAATAAATAATGAATGAAGAAATAATATTTAAATAAGATAGAGAATGTGATAGAGAATTTGTTAAAAAGTGTATTTGAAAAAGTTGGTAGATAAAGGTAAAAGTTGCTATTCATTTTCTAAACAGTACAAAAATTTAATAAATTTGCTGGAGATGCTATAAGAGCAGCCTGTCACAGTGCCTTTACACCATAAGGCCATAGGCACGTGGGTTTGGATTAGTTTTTGTTGAATATGTTATTTATATATTTATGTGTTAAAAGTTGGGAAAAATGTAGTTATACCTTGAAAAGTTGTTGGAATGTAAGCAAATTATCTAAGATAGACTTAGGTTTAGTTACTGTATGACCTTAGGACATACATTAACCATTCATTTTAGAAAACTTTTTATGAGATATTTAAAAAACTGTCAAAAAAGTTAATCAATTTTTCATAAAAAAAAATTTCCTAAAATGATTTACTAACATATACTCTAATAGCACACGTTAGTAAAACTTACATAAAAAAGTTAATCCAAAATGCATGTGTTTTGTATGTCACTAAGCTAGATTTTATGGGTAAGTATGGATATTCTTATCAGGGTGTCTTGCCAGATGGTAAGGAAATTGCAGTTAAAAGAATGTCAAGGATGTCAAGGCAAGGGTTAGAGGAATTGAAAAATGAGGTCATACTTATTGCAAAACTTCAACATAGAAACCTTGTGAGGCTCTTGGGATATAGCATAGACGGAGATGAAAAGCTGCTTGTGTATGAATTCATGCCTAACAAAAGCCTTGATTTCTTTATCTTTGGTTTGTTCCTTCCACCCTCTTGCTTATTAGCTTTGTTATATTCAATTCGCTTAAAGACATCATACAAATTGCCTTCAAACATGATGCCATCAGTTAACTTTCTTCTAATGTTCAATTTCAGATTCAGAAAGACGCACTCAACTTGATTGGAAAACATGCTACAACATTATTGGTGGTATTTCTAGAGGACTTCTTTATCTTCATGAGGACTCTAGACTAAAAATCATTCACAGGGATCTAAAACCCAGCAATATATTGTTGGACCATGAAATGGTTGCCAAAATATCAGATTTTGGAATGGCAAGAATCTTTGGTGAAAACCAAAACACTGCTAATACTACGAGAGTTGCAGGAACATAGTGAGTCTCCTTTTATTTTTGTTTTGTCAAATTTTCCCAAACATTTTCTTATTTCAATTGGAAGTAGATGTTGTAATGCTATGCTCAATACAGTGGATACATGGCACCTGAGTATGCAATGGAAGGCATATTTTCTATGAAGTCCGATGTTTTTAGCTTTGGCGTGATCTTGCTTGAGATTATAAGTGGGAAGAAAAATAATGGCTTCTTTCTCACAGAACATTCTCAGACACTCCTTGGATATGTATGTTTCTTTTGTTAACTATGTTCTTGGGAAATAATGAATTAATCATTTAAAAAAGAGTGAAAAATAGGATTTCAGCACTTGTTATAATACTATGGTGAATTTCACTTGTCCCAAATTAAATATGAAGTTCTGAAAATGGTATATTTAATTTTTTAACCCCAATATTCTAACACAATGTACACTTTTTGTAAAGTAAAATATTTTTGTCTATAATTCAATGGTTTGTATGCATAAATTCATTGTGGTTGTTAATTTTCTTGATAATTGCACAGAATTTGGTATTATTTGTTTTAGGAAATATGTAAAATCATTATTTGATAAAGTATTAAATACATATTAAACAAAGTTTGACTACAAAATTGGTTATGGCTACAACCGACAATAGGAAGATGATATGCAAAATAGTACAATATATAATCACTTAAAATGACCATATATAATCATTTAAGTTAAGTTTGATCTGGTAAGTCATGTGCAAAGCACATGACAAAGGCATATGTCATCTTCCTATCGTTACCAAACTTTGTTTATACTCATTAACCTATACTCTTGAGGCTCTAATAAACAAAACCTTTTGTTATGTAATGTTCATGGACAGGCATGGAGGCTCTGGAAGGAAGGGAAAGGATTGGAATTTATAGATCCTTTGTTGATGGAGTCTGCCCAGACAATAGAAGTACTAAAATGCATGCATATAGGGCTTTTGTGTGTGCAAGAGGATCCAGCGGACAGACCCACAATGACGTCTGTGGCAGTTCTTTTAGGAAACGAATCAGTACCTCTTCCTGAGCCAAAACATCCCGCATTAGCTATATCTAGATTAATTCAGATTGATCAGCTTTCAGCAGCAAATCCTTCTGTAAATGAGCTTACTTTATCCAATGTTTCTCCACGATGATAACTGTCACGATTGCCTCTTCAGGGTTTCAGGCTTCAGCATGACTTTTATCATCAGAATTAAGTTGTAAGGGGAAAAAGAATTAGAAGTTGTGTACCAATTATATCTGGTCTCAAAATATTTTCATGTGTTCCAATTGGTGAAAGAGTTGCATTATTTTTTAGGTGGGCACAAGAGTTGTAATTTTTTGATTTGGTGATATTTCAATATGGGAGTGATCTTCATCCGGAATTTGACAGGTTAATTAAGCAGGAAAACTTAGTAGGTTGTCTTTTGTATTCTCAACATAAAATGGGCTTGGCTCCCCAGTGCAAGTGTGTGATGTGAAAGTGAAGCAAATATTCATGATTAAAAAAAAAAAATGAAAGGTTGAAGAAAATAATTGCATGTCTTTAATGTGAGTAACTAGATAACCTGTAACCTTATGCCTATGCACACATTAGATACATTTACAAATAAGTATAACTAAAATTTTACCAAGTTTATATATAATATTTGTATATTTGAAAATATAAAATATCTACTTGTAAAATAAATATAAGTTTATTTGAAACAAATGAAAAAGAAACTTCATTTAAATTGTAATTTTTAAAAATTCTCAATTTTAGTATGTACAACCATTATTTATACTACTATTTAAGGGGCTTCCTCTATTTGGATTCCTCATTTTTTATGCCTAAAATACCTTCATCATGCCCACTAACAAATTTTCAACTAATGGAGATAAATATGTAAATTAAAACTCTTACATTTTAAGACTTACAAACTCACCTACAGTTTACAGTTTCTATCTCACATTCTATCTCTCATTTTTCTTCAGATTGAAGACATTTAGTTTAGCTTTACATCCTCCTTTCTTTTTCTTTAGATTAAAGACATTTATTGTCAGAGGCTCCAACAAATTTTTAGGTTCTATTTTTTGCAATTTCCTCTTTTTTTTTTCTTTTGTTTATGATTGACTTTCTTTGAGTTCTACTTTATTTATTTATTTATTTATTATTATTATTATTTTTTATGTGTATCATGTTAACTCTCTTTTTGTTTTTTTTTTTTTAAAAAATGTAATTTTGAAATGAATAGTTCCTTCATATGCTCTACCACTATACTTCTTAATGAATTATCATTTCATGTTGTAAGTATTGTGATATTAAGATAAGGCTGTTTTATGCTACAAAAGAAGCATTCAAAATCATTCGTGAACGGTTAAATAGTATGGCTTCCCATACCTCCTTTAGTAGCATTTGTTTACATTTTATTTAAACATTTTGAATTGAAATAAAAATAGTTACCACAATACTCCCTGATTAATGATCAAAATATAAATGATCAATTACTATTTCCTTCTCCTTCCTCACTTTTTTTTCTCCTTCTTCGTATTTTTTTTCTTTTTAAGAAAGTTTTTTTTTTTTTTTTTTTTTTTTTTTTTTTTTTTTTTTTTTTTTTTTTTTTCTTTTATTTTTTTTTT